>NC_134411.1:29908770-30208770 GCF_038048845.1 Mixophyes fleayi
CAAGGCTTGCAGGCAGATCCTGACAGAAATGCCCGTTCAGACCTCGTTCAGCCCACTCAGTCATAGGGGTCGATACGTCTGAGATCCCTACATCTTTGCATCAATCCCTATTGCGTGCGTCTGTTTCCTGAGCACGTGCATTGCAAAAAAATAAACACAACAGGCGCTCAAAATGGCTACTTGCGGTCAACCCTCTCTATGCGTTTAATGGAATACCTTTCATTTACTTTATATGCCTTTGTTCTAAACATTGTTTTTACTTACAAGGGACCTTGAAACGTGACCCTTTTAAGGCTAAATTATGGAATACAGCCGGTTGACCGCTGTCTCTAAATTCATCATGATATTTGGCACATTCCGAAGGGCGCCAGACACAATATTGAAGTAAATAAGAATTATGAAGGTCATGAACAAACACAAATAAGTAGGGCAAATAAATGAAGTCTGGAGCGTTCAAGGCTACTTTATTCCCGTCTCTTGGCACACCACTAAAATGTAAATACTTAAAAAGGTATTTGCAGCAATGTTGCCGTCGCCGTCTTCAAAAAAAAATAAAAAATTGAAGTGCTCAGACACCATAGGAGAAAACAGGTAACTGACAGAGACAATTCAGTGTGATGGCTTAATGCAACTGCATCAAATTGTCTCAGTGTCCCACAGGATAACAAATGTATGTATATTGTCTGTCTGAGAAACATAACATGGCCAAGCCGAATCCATCAGAGACTGACAGAGACATGGGGCCTACGACGGATGGCAGGTAATGTATAACTTAAGCTGACAGGATTATATAATGCATAGCTCTCTCCAAAATGGAGATGCCAGTTATCCAGCTTGGAAAATGTTGCACGCTAAGAAGGTATGACACTAAAATCACAGTAATCAAGGCTTGAGGAAATATTGTTTTTTTTAATTTATTAATAAAGATTCTGATTTTAACAGAGAAATCGAAGTGATCTGCTTTTGTAGGAAATGATTGTGTATGACAGACTCTACGTATACCCAACACGAGCTATACCCACATAATCTATATGAAAAGCCAGGGGTGGAGCCAAATTCAGATTCTATACAGAAGTGGAAGTTGCTCAATCAATTTATAGGTTCACAGCAGGTGACTGAAAGGGTGGGGATATCCAGAAAGCAACAAATACATAGAAAATCAACGAGCACACTGCTATAACCAGCAAGGGAGATGCTATTTCTATTTGTACATCCAATGCAGAAATCTCAGTTACACACATTTGCAAATGCATGATAAGCCACCTGTCTCATCAAGGCGCTTCTGCTAAAAGGGTGGTCCTAACTCTAAACAATGAGAGTCCCTATTTTTGGGTCACACATATATGTGTTTTTAAATTGAGAGCTAACTTAGCAAGAGGTACCCGAAAAAGCCTCCAAATGGCAATACAGCAGCAGCACTCCTCATCAGCTGCCGATATCAAACATGCCTCTCAAACAAACAATACAGAAGTGAAAGATCATACTGAAAAGTAATATTGTTTTAATGGGCTGGGTTATAGAGTGTTGGTGGAAAATAGAAATTGCAGCAATTTATTTGCACAAATCGAGTTTCACGGTGGAGCAGGCCGTTTGGTAGAAGTTTGAAACTCCGTGGATACAATGTTCAAATTCTACTTTTTCTTCGCCATTCTGCAGAATTCCATTCCGCACTGTATCTGTAAATTGACATTTTGCATCATTAATGGTCTACTAAAAGATCTGGGGCGGTGACAGTCGCCTAACTCTGCTGTGCGGTGTGGTCGGGAGCAGATTGTGAGCATTTCCGACAGCGAAAAGTACAAAATTTCATGGCCGCATGTGGAACAAGGCAAATAGTTTGTAGTAGACAGGAAGGTTAGTCAATGGAAGAGTCTGATTGGTTGCTGTGGTTTGGTGCAAATATTCCATATAAATGCAGTGATAGTGAAAATGTCCTGTTGTGTTCTTCATGGTAGCATACACAAGAAAAAATGGGGTAAGACAAAAACAAGTGGAAACCTGACGCCCCAGTAACTCTGTGCCCTACGTTACCTTTTAATAAATCTGGGCTCTCCAACTACTTTGTAAAAAGCTAATGATATAATTAACCTGTTTTGAAAATCTCAGTGGATACAACTTGAAAATTTTTTTGTTCTGCTGTGAAATTATATTGTAATAAATGAAAAGGTGCCGGTGGGGGGGGGTTGGGAATCCAAAATCATGGAAGCAAAGTTGCAGGCCAGTGTCAAGAATCTAGAGGGGGCTGTAATACATCTAAGGGTCAGACCGAAATGGGTTGTCAAAGGGTCGATACCAGGGGTCAAATGAAAAAGGACATAGGGGTATATTTACTAAACTGCGGGTTTGAAAAAGTGAATATGTTGCCTATAGCAACCAATCAGATTGTTAATAGGGATGAAGAGGGTGGAGAAGGAGGTTAAGGTTGAGGGAAAAGGATGTAGTGGGCTGAGTTAGAACGAGAACTGGATGGAAAAGTAATTGGTGGCGTTTCAAAACATGGCTGAGATATTGGTTGTATATACCATGAAGGCCATGTAGGCTTCTGTCTAGGGCTCTACCATCCATAGGACAGCACAGAAATGATTGAAAATTGATTTTATTTATTTTATTCATCACAATTTATTTTGCTGCATAAGGGTATATTTACTAAACTGCAGGTTTGAAAAAAAAAATAGAGATGTTGCCTATAGCAACCAATCAGATTCTAGCTTTTATTTATTTATTGCAGTCTACAAAATGACAGCTAGAATCTGATTGGCTGTTATAGGCAACACCTCCACTTATTCAAACCCGCAGTTTAGCAAATATACCCCCTAGACACAACAACGGATAATAGACCAGACCAAGAATGAGGAGACGACCATTAATACAACTTGTGAAGACTATTTTAGACCATTTACACGTTATGTTAATTGCTTCGTTTAGGATGATGATGAGTCTTGTGATTAACATGACATTTAATTGTGAAGTGTGTCAGGACGTGTTAGCCTGATAGGCTGCTGGGAGCTGTTTACTTACAAGTTAAAAAGTAAATGCACCATTTAAATGCATGAAAAGTCGCATAAAGACGAATTAAAAGATGTACCTGATGGTCTGTTTAAAATATGCAGGTAAAACAAGGCAAAAGTACAAAAACAAAGTTGGTCTTGCATCCTGCTACATTTCGGGTTCCTAATATGCAACCCTAACTCCACTAGCGGAACTCTAACACGGGTACTGTGAGAGTCTAGTGCTTTGGAGCATCACTATGGTGCTTGTGATATACTTGACAGCATCAGCAACAAGTATCTTGCCATAAAGTCTATCACCAGAGTTGTTGCTACAGAGATCCAGATCACTGACCCGCTGTGAAACTTAACGCCCATTATTGAAAGCCCCAACACTGTAAGAATCATTGGTGGCGCCATGCTCCCTTCCCTTGCTTTCAATTGCGCAGACCCAATTTCATTAGAGACCCTCCAGCACACACCGAGGTGGTCTTTGAAGAGGCTGCCGATTAGCTAAGTGTGTGAGAAATTGCTTTTTAAACCCGCTGTTTAGAAAGTGAAAATATCCTTTACAAATGATCTTGTTTTGGCCTAGCGATGCGGCATTATCTGAAGCGTAGCCGAATGACAGGACCGCGCTGCAAAGCCAACGCCATTTAAATTACAATTTTCCACACTAATATTGCTAGTTATAGTACAGCCTTGGACTCCGGTCTAGCACAAATCATTTTATTTTCCTCTGCCTGTTGGTAAACATTATCTGTATTTCATTTTACCCTCCCTGACACAATACATTAAGCATTAATATAGAAATAAGAAGTGCACCCACAAGTTTCCTGTTGTTTACGAGGCTGCAGGAGATCAGTTGCATTACGTCCAGAGAACTATCATCGGCGATATGTTTGCAGCTCTGTCTGCTTGCTGGGAGCAGAAAGCCATTAACAAGCATCATCGTATTGCCAGTTTCATCATAAACTCCCAAACCTGCTTCGTATGTTCAAATTTAAATGACTGTAATTGAGAGCATAAAACAACCACACGGACACAAGTTTAAATTTGGCAAAAGGTCACACTTTTATTTAAACAGAAAAATAATGGTGGCGGCGAGAGCAATACAAGTCTGCTGACAACTAATAGCAAAACCAAACAGTGGAAGGTCAGATTGGTATTACACCACCGGTCCCAGGATATAATCCTTTACGATTGGCCGGTGCTAAATCTGGCATCAGAGTCAGAGTGACTACACCCCTTCTGGACTCACAATGACGTGCCCGCACAAAGCAGGCCAAGGGGTCCCCCACAAAAAATAGACCAAGAGCCAAAATTAGTTCAAAGAAGGCTGTGACCTGTGGCCAATCGGCATTAACACTTTATGAATTAGTCGCTGACAGCACCGCTCTCCCGCCTACTTTCCCTGCTCGGTAATAGGGAAAGAAGACTGGTTAGCAAGACATCAATGCAAAACAATAATTGCAGTAGCAGGGTGGGAGGTATTGTGAGCAGGAAACAGAGACACAGCATCCACTCAGGGAAAATATATTGAGAAGCTTAGGACCCTCCCTGTGGATTTTATTGGCTGGGGATGCAGAAGACTTAACCCAGAATGGGTAAGTACATGACACTCGCACAAACACATGAGTTTAAGTGCGTTTGGCTTATGGCCTCTCAAGGAGAAATCTGCAAAATGTATATTGCTCCTACTATAAGCAGCAATATTAAATTAATATCGATTCAGCTCACAGGATGACTGTCGACTCTGTATGAAGGTGACTGGCGCACTTTCAGTCAGGGTTAGTTAAAGGGATATCAAAATAAACATATGAAGACATTCCCTGTAAGGATGACGCTGACTGGCAGAGTCCCGATGCGGTCAGCAACTAACCAAAACAGATCATCTTCGCTGTGATTGGTCAACGTCGCCCATACAGTTTTTTTCCCCCCATTCCTGTGGATTAAAATCCTGAAGAAAAAAGAGGATCTTTTGTGGATTTAGGAGAATAATAAATTGGTGAATGGGGGATTAGAAGACTCTATTTAAATAAGGTATTTTTTTAACACAGTGTCTTTTTATTGTGTCTTCTTTTTTACAGTATTATACTATACAAGTTAACCCGTGCATGATACTCCTGCATTCTAGTCAAATCAAGCTACTTAAGGTCTTAAAAGGTTCTTGTCATGCATTTGGGCCTAGCCCAGGCCTCCTCAGGGGAAGAGCGTTACTTCCCGACGCAAGCGGCCTTTTTAGTGTGTGTTCATGAGGTAAAATTACCTCACGAAAATGAGTTTGACCCCTCGTAAATTTAGCCTTTACTACCCCTCCCATGGGGGGAAGGGGGGATGATGGAAGTTAACTGACTTGACTATTCTAACTTTTTTGTCAAATAATGTCAGTATACCAAATTTCAGGTCAATTGGATGAGCCCTTTCTGAGAAAATAGTTTTTTCCACACACACACACACACACACACACACACACACACACACACACTAACGCACACCTCTACACATGTGTGTTCATGAGGTAAAATTACCTCACGAAAATGAGTTTGAGCCCTACCAAATTTCAGCCCTTTTTGAATTTTTTTTCCCACACACACTAAGAATTTAGTAGGTCAGTGTATAACTCTGCCCAGCAGGTGGCGCTGCAACTTGTTTTTTTTTTTTCACACACACACAGACGCCACTAAGCATTTATATATTAGATGATACTACAGGTCCCAGTACGCCAGGCCATTCTAGCACTTGTAGTTCTACAAGTGCCAGCATGACCTGGCATCCATGGGTATGTTGGCACTTGTATTTTTTATGCGCTCCAGCATATCAAAGCAATGTATAGCATGAGCTATTTAAAGACGTAAGTTAAATACTGACTGTTTTTCATGTAGCACACAAATATCAACTTTAAATTTCAGTGTACAAATAAGCTATCAAGTATTTCTGTGCTACATGAAAAAACAGTCAGTATTTAACGTATGTGCAAAACAGAATACTAATTTGCACCCCTTGCATTGTAACATGGTTTTGTCTAGGAGACTGAAATAAGAAGTTTCTTAAGTTAAGATCCTTAATGAATCAGGCCCGTAGTTTGGACTTTATGTAACTTTTGTGCCCCTCAAATGCAGACACGTTCCTCTTTTACATGGGTACCTCCAAAGAGCAGAAGTGGGGTACACCTTAAAGGGCCCTGGTTGGAAAATTAGACATAACTGCACCAATAGTAAAGCGCGGGACGGGTCCTCATCTTTTGCGCTTCGCAGATAACCTTTTTTGACCTTTGCTCATTCAGCCACTTGTCAATGGATTTCTAACTGCTTATTTCCCTATTCAGGGAACGGAAATAAAATACAATTATCCCCTCCTCTGCAACATATGAAAATCTATTTTCCAGGTTTCGTTTCACTTTCAGAGGAGAAAATTGCTGAATTTAGAAAACCCTCTAATTTGTTTGCCACTCAATGAGCACAGGAATACAACAAAATTGTGATATATTAAATGCTGTGTCGCGTTTTAGTGCAGGACTCAGCGATATTAAAGAGGTACGGGCTGGGTACACTGCAGTCCACACTGTCAGCTTGTTCCTGTGACAGCCACCGGTGCCCAGGAAAGCAGCAGATATCCTATGTGCTCCCATCAACCTTCCTGCTTAGAATTTAAAATAAGCAATGAAGACATTGCTTTGCCACTGATTAAGCAGACCAGGAATGTAATATCTCGTCTCTAGGGTAACGCTGAATATAGACAAGGCAGCATTTAATCGGCTTAAGAGTAAATGAGTTTTTTGTTGATGGCGTATTTTGGAATAGATGAAGTGAATTCTGCTTAGGTTATGCCTCCTGGAATGTTTGTGATTTGTATTAATGCAATCATAAGTTTTGCCGGTGACAGCTATCTCTTACTCAGAGGAACAATTCAGATATGCAAAGCAAGCTAAGAATCTTCCCGTAACAAGGAGTTTGTATCTGGGTCAGGCTCTCCTCAATTACTCTTTGTAGCTGGGCAATAAATTGCTAATATTAAGATTTTTTTTTTTATTTATTTTTTTTAAACAGTTCACCCACTATAGTTACAGTATTTAAGTGGATTACACGGAGTCTAACAAACCTCCGCTATAGATAATACAGTAAGAGCCTTGTTATAACAAAATGCATTGAGTGCAGAACTGACCCAAGCAATTCTGGGTAGAGATATGCAAATCACTCTCTATTTGCCCTATTGGGTCAACCACACACAGGTATAAATCATTAAATATGATAACCAGCACTAACTAGAGATGCTCACTGACCCCCCCTGAAGTGGTTTTGGTTTTAGATCTGGATTTTTTAGAAAAAATGCTAAAATATGCTAAAATCACATAATTTAGAATTTTTTTGTTCCTACATTATTATTAACCTCAATAACACTGATTTCAAGTCATTTGCAGTCAATTTTGACCACCTCACAGATCACAAAATTATTTTCATACACTCAGACAAGGACTGTAGCAACCTGGCTGGATGGTAAGCGACAGAGCAATGACACAAACACGCCGCAGTTCCTAGCACATCTAGGACACATTGGCACAAAGCAGTGGCAGAAAAGAAAAAGGGGGGTCCTCCCTCCCACCCACCATTATTTTGGATCTTAAAAAGGAATCCAAAATCCCCAAGATCCGACGACGTAACAATGACGTTTTGCCTCGTTTTCAACTTCCGAGGGCACGTGACAGTACCGACCGAGTCGGTACTCGGATCCCCTAAGTCAGGACAAGCAGACAAACTGATAGGACTGGGGGAAACACTTACAGGACGGGAAATTACACTGACAGGGCTGGCAGACTACTGACAGTACTAACAAGCACACTGACAGGTCATGTAGCCCTGTGACAGGGCTGGGCTACGTAATGACAGGACTAGGAGAGAGACTGACAGGACAGACAGACAAGTGACAGGATATACAGAAAACCTGACAGGACTGGGGGACAAAAAGTCAGGATAAACAGAAGAACTGACAGGACTGAGGGACACGATGACAGGATAGACTGATAGTACTGGGGGCACACTGACAGGATAGACAGAAGAACTGACAGGACTGAGGGACACAATGTCAGGATAGACTGATAGGATTGGGGTCACACCGACAGAATATGCAGACACAGTGACACTACTGGGAGACACACTTGCAGGACATAAAAGTAACATTTAAATAATGATAAACAAATACATGATCAATTGATATTGTACATATATGCAAACATATTCTCCAGCAGATACTCACACGCAGCAAGATTAACACTAACCATTTAAAATGTATCATCTTAACAAAGTCACACTTTACAACATTGGCATTGTTCCCTTACATTATTTGCGGTAATATGCAACAGTTCTGTTATTCACGGTAATCTACACACAGTAAAACAACACAGTATACTATAACACGTCCGAAATCGAGGTACTGTGCGTGTATACCATGTACAAGAGAACAAGAATTTGTAGTTTGTTTATTGCATTTAATTGTCTTTGTTTCTTAATAGACCCCAAAGAATTAGATGATCCTCTGTTTTTATCAGCAGGTATGGTTTTTTTGATTGACATGTCCTCAGACTGCACAATCCTAGCCATTGGACTAAATTCAGATTACCCGGATCAGCTTGTTCTTTTAAATAGCCTATTACAGATCTAGTCAGGCATCTTAGGAAAGGATTTTGCATTTCAAACAATCAGCCCTTTGCATAAAGACATATTATTATTATCATAATTATTACTGCTGTAAATGAGTAAACCCCGGGGCTAGAGATGGTCTCCTTTTAGAAGTGACAAAGAGATGGCAGGAAGGTAAAATTAGTATGCTCCTAAAATAATGAATGTCTCTTGCAAAGTGAATTTCTTCCAGAAGTCCCCGATGGAAGTCTCATAAGACCTTGCAGAATCTGCACAGCTCAGATATCATCCATAGCTGTGACATGCTACTGCCCAATACATTAAGGATTCAGCATGTGTTCTTTAATAGAAAGGAATACACTCTTGCCACAGGGCAGCTTGTGCTGAAAATTGTCTTCAAGGGGAAGAGATAAGACGTAGCCCACTGGGTGAGGTTGGGTCCCTAAAGCTAAGGTCAGGGGAGAAGTAACTTCCATTATCATAACATTATAAGAAAAGTGTATGATGTGCAAAAGAAAATTGCAGTGAAAAAAAATGTATCTCAAAGAGCTCGCTCCGTCAGAAGTGGTAACTCTGCTTATTACATTTACCATCCATTGGACATTTAACTCTGTCAGGTGCATAATTTCACAAGCCAGTGTTATTTTAGAAGTGTCTGTTTCACACAGGTTGGCAGATACTGGAACCACAATCATAATTTCCTTTTTCAGCTATCATTCTCTTAAATTACCACTCCAAGGTCAGGGTTAAGAATAAGGCATTATATTTTTCCGGGGCAGTGATTACATAGGAAAAGAAAAGAGTAAAGATTTAAAGGCGGTTTAACTCATCATTATAAATAAATGACAAAGGTGAAAAGTTTAAGCCAATCTCTATTAGTTTTAAGTCGTGCAGGTTCTACCATCATGACTCTATATATGAAACGTGCACATGGGATAACACTGCAGAGTGTTTTATCATGAGATAAAAGGTGACGGTTAATGAGAGTTTTCTGTTTAATGAACTCTGGTTGGGCAGCTGTTTGGATTATGTGATTTGTTATAATTTCTCGTAAACTTGGGGAGAGACGCTTGCAGTTTTCTATTGACCTTATGGTCGGGCTTTGCTGTTGCATAATACTAACATAAAGTGATAGGGTCTAGTGGTATGTCGTGAGAGCAACTAGATGCGCCCCTTCTCCAAACAAAATTACAGATCAAAGCACACTCTCTGCCTCAATGCATACCTCTAAACACAGGCACAACATTGCACTTTGGACCTTCTTGAGACAATGGCCAGACAGAAACTCCCTGCTCTTCAACCTCTGTTCCCTACCCTTCACTCCCACCTTTCTCTGTCCCTTACCTGCTCACAAACTTGTTTGCCCTTCTTAGCTCCCACTACCCCTTAGCCCTCTCTTCCCTTCTTTGCTCCCAATAACCTTCCCGCCCTGCTCCTCACTTCCTATGTATCTCCTGTGCTTGCACAAATTTGAGCTTTTTAGTCTGAAGCTACAGTCCCATTTAGTATGACCACCAGGTAGTGTGTTGTTTTCAATTCATACTGCATCTTGGGCTTATCTTTTTTGGAGGAATATGAGTGAGTGATCAGGCTTCCAACATTCTAAAAGTAGTTATATGAACTGAAGATGGAACCTTGGCTAGATACTGGGTGAAATGTTAACTGAGGGAAACCGTGATGGTCAATATTTATCAACCAGTCTGGCACATATGCTGAAGTATTGTAGTCTCCTGTGTCGGACATACTCTTAAAAAAGTCATATTTGTCTATCGTAACTAAGATGTAGCCAGCATTAGCTATCAATGCATTCTTATATACAAACACTACTTTTACCTAAAGGTCAAATTGGGACAGAGGGTTAGGTGCAATGGGGGTTTCTTGATGGATTGATGGGCACGACTAATTTTGTCCCACTTTTTTGTAAAATATAAGGAGTTATAAATAAACTGTTTACAGTTGGTCTAGTGGGAGCTTATTAGTTATATGTTTTTTGTTAACTAGCAAATATAGTAAAATTGTTAAATTGTATTGATGAAGATGTGTACGATGTGTCTGAATTATTAGAGTCCAACATTGAGGTGAAAAATTCTGCTGTGTTTTATGCACATTTAGGGTAACAATGTAGAATTAAATGGTTTGCGTAAGTGCAAACATAAGTGAAGCAGATGTGATTGGGATGTGGCCTGTTTCCAGGCTTATCTCTTGCAGGTCCACAACCACTGGTGCAAAGATATGTGTTGATGATTATGATGATGGTGATGATGATGATGAAGAGGCTAGTGATGATAATTATGATTATGGTAATCATGATGATGATGATGGTATTAATAATGATGGTAATGATGACGTTGATGGCAATAATGATGATATGATGATGATGATGGTAATAATGTTGATAGTGATGTTGATAATGATGGTGATGAAGATGATGATGGTGATGATGATGACGATGATGATGGTGATGATGATGGTGGTGATGATAATGGTCATGGTAATGATGATAATGATAATGGTGGTGATGGTGATGATGATGATGGTGATGATGGTCATGGTGATGATGATAATGATGGTGAGGATGATAATGATTATAGTGGTGATGGTGATGATGACGATGATGATGACGGTGATGATGATGATAATGATCATAGTGATTATGATGATGATAATGATGTGAGGATGATAATGATGATGGTGATGATGGACATGGTGATGATGATAATGATGGTAAGGATAATAATGATGATGGCGATAATGATGATGGTGATGGTGATGATAATGATGGTTAGGATGATAATGATAATGGTGATGATGATAATGATGATGGTGATGATGGTGATGATGATGGTCATGGTGATGATGATGATGGTCATGGTGATGATGATAATGATGGTGAGGATGATAATGATGATGATGGTGATGATGATGGTGATGCTGATGACGATGATGATGATGATGATGATAATGATCATAGTGATTATGATGATGATAATGATGTGAGGATGATAATGATGATGGTGATGATGGACATGATGATGATGATGATGATAATGATGGTAAGGATAATAATGATGATGGCGATAATGATGATGGTGATGGTGATGATAATGATAATGGTGATGATGATAATGATGATGGTGATGATGATGATGGTGATGATGATGATGATGATGGTCATGGTGATGATGATGGTGAGGATGATAATGATTATGGTGGTGATGGTGATGATGATGATGACGATGATGATCATAGTGATTATGATGATGATAATGATGTGAGGATGATAATGATGATGGTGATGATGGACATGATGATGATGATAATGATGGTAAGGATAATAATGATGATGGCAATAATGATGATGGTGATGATGATGATGGTCATGGTGATGATAATGATGGTGAGGATGATAATGATAATAGTGAGGATGATAATGATAATAATTTGAAATCATCCTTAAGGAAAAGCTGAGGTTTGTGAATATATCTTTCTGACCTTTAATGCAGTTATCATAGTGCCTGGATTGGTGTTACAATTCTAAAAGCATCTTAGATTCCACGGCTCGAGGCACATTTGTTAGGTAGCACTTTAGCATGCGAACATATTGTATGGCCATATGGCTGGCCCATTCCTAATGCCAGATATAAAAAAAACAAATCCACTTAATGTCAGATTCAGAACTAGCGATGGGTGACGTATATACAATGTCAGCACAAATGAATATAGAAGTTGTGAAATGTTTTCCACCCTAACGAGTAAGTATATTAAGTGATAGCTCATATGTCACGGTCAACAAACTGATATTTTACTAGCTGCTTCATTCTCAGATTGTGTCATAGTCCCGTCAGCTCTACATACGTTTCCGTTACCGCAGGGTCTGTAATTCTTACTGTGAATCTGGCTGTAGGCTATAGGTGCAAAGTGGGACAGTTACCTCCTACTAAATCCTCTCATCATCATTATTGTTTTATCTATAAGCACTATGATTGTATAATTACGTCTTATTACGTCAGCTCACGGCCGTCTGTTCACATTACTTAATTGGCATTTCCATTTGGACCACTGCTTTAGATTTCTTAGAATAGAAGATTCCGATTTCATCTTAAAGGGGGTAAACGACAGATGTGTTTGTATTTAATGACATTTTATATTTAGAATGTGACTTTAACATTTATTAACAACGGTCATGTCATTATTCTCTCTTGTGTGTGTGGCATACATAGAATTGAATTCATGTTCACGATTGTACAAAGGATATGCTTTTTTGGTATAATCTAATATATAAATGCTTAGTGGCGTCTGTCTGTCTGTGTGTGTGTGTGTGTGTGTAAAAAAAAACCAAGTTGCAGCGCCACCTGCTGGGCAGAGTTATACACTGACCTACTAAATTCTTAGTGTGTGTGGGAAAAAAATTTCAAAAAGGGCTGAAATTTGGTAGGGCTCAAACTCATTTTTGTGAGGTAATTTTACCTCATGAACACACATGTGTAGAGGCGTGCGTTAGTGTGTGTGTGTGTGTGTGGAAAAAACTATTTTCTCAGAAAGGGCTCATCCAATTGACCTGAAATTTGGTATACTGACATTATTTGACAAAAAAATTAGAATAGTCAAGTCAGTTAACTTCCATCATCCCCCCTTCCCCCCGTGGGAGGGGTAATAAAGGCTAAATTTACGAGTTGAGGGGTCAAACTCATTTTCGTGAGGTAATTTTACCTCATGAACACACCTTAAAAAGGGCGCTTGCGTCGGGAAGTAACGATCTTCCCCTGAGGAGGCCTGGGCTAGGCCCAAATGCATGACAAGAACCTTTTTAAGACCTTAAGGGGCATATTCAATTCCGATCCGATTCGCGGTAACGCGCGTTACCGCGGAAAATGCGCACAACTGCCGGTAATACGGTATCTATGGGCTGCGAACCAAAATCCACGTTATTGCGGTACCGCGGATTATGTTTGCGGCCGTTCCGGCGCGATCCCGCGAATCGGGATCGGAATTGAATATGCCCCTAAGTATCTTGATTTGACTAGAATGCATGAGTATCATGCACGGGTTAACTTGTAATATATATATATATATATATATATATATATATATATATATATATATATATATATATTTATTGTGGCAAATATGCAGGAACAGGATTAAAGGTTCTCTGGAATCCTCTTTTAGCACACACACACAGGTGTTCCACATGGGTGTGATTGGTTTGCTGTGATTTGTTTGTAGTGCTTAGGGTGGAGGATAAAGACACACTGTCTGTATGTGTGGGTGGGACCACCGATGCCAGTAAGTGGCCGGCTTGCAGACAGGGAAGTCATGTCTAGCCAGATGTAGGTGGTGGGGATTTTTGTGTACTGTTTTGGATATGATTGCTGAACCAGCAATGGAACTGTTTCACCATCCTGACAACTGATCATAAACAGTTAAATGGTTCAGCATACCTGTGTCCGATTCCTGTTAATACTGTACTTTCTCACTATATATATATATATATATATATATATATATATATATATATACACATAAAGTGTGCAGAATGATAAAAACTCAAGTACTTTTTACTCCAGATCAAACTCTCCATCATAGGTATCCCAATATATGTAACTTACTTTACATTCCCATCTAAAACCGCATAGAGGCACAATCCCACCATACGGTACACAGGATCCACTGCACACCATAGACATATGTATACATTGATATATATATATATATATATATATATATATATATATATATATATATATATATAAATACATTGACATCATATACTGGTTTTGAGTTTTCTCCATGAGAGACACAAAGTCATGGTTTGATGACTTACTAAATCTCCATCCACCCCTTAGCATAGATTGCTGGAGAATAAATTTAAATAGTCATTAGGGAATCCACCACATGTTCCCCCCTCCGTCCTTACCCCCCAACTAAGTGATTCTGGTAATTAAAGTTGTATTGATATTGCCATAAAGCCAGAACTGATTTCTATCTAATGACATTCTCATAATACGCTTCCCCAATCAAACCAGGACGCGCTGTAAATTCTGTTCACAATTCATTTTCTCATTATCTTAATCTACTGCCTTCCCCCCAGTTAATTGTTATCAAAGTTAGAGCTATGAATGAAAGCAAAAACAATCAAGAACAAAAAAACAACTATAATGAAGGGTTCTGGGAATTATTTTTTGTTCTGCACGATAACTAATGGAGGAAGAAGTGTGAGCACTTTTACATAGTTTCTGGAGTGAATGCGGATTCTTTACACCTAAAATATATATTTTGTTTTGTACAACACTGAACACCGATTATCCAAGAAGAATGTTTACTTTTTACAAGGTTTATACCGCCCCTGTTGTTATCTACACACAGTAAAGTGAATCATTGAGAGCTTTGTCATGAGTAGGCTTATTTTACTGGGAACTAATGCCCATATTTGCCTACTTTTCGGACCTCGCACTTGCCCCCTGGGATCTTCCGGGGAGGAGATCTGGGGGAGGGGGGCAGTTGCAGGGGCAATGAACGATGCCATTTGCATCATCACTCTGCTGGGGGCGTGGCATTGATGACATGACTGATTATCCAAATTACATTATCAAGTCCCTAACACGCACACTTTGCAGCGGGGGCGGGGGGCGGTGGTAGACTACTGTCCCCAAGGAGTCTCCTGGACTTTCCAGGTGAGTAGGCAAATATGTTAGGGACATGAGGCACCTTAAGGTTAATATGAGGCATGAGGCACCTCATGTCTCATTGCTTTAGTTTTTTTCCTGAGGGGCAGCAATCTTAGTGAAGTCTCCAGTTCATTTATTGACAAAATGGCTGCCTCCACTATCTCATTTAAAAAAAACCATTGTCCTGCACAGATAACTTTATTTCTCTGTATATTTACATTTTTTTTTTTTTTACAAAGTACGCCTGTTGCCTACACCCAGAAACAACAGCCACATTCATTGTAAAGGTCCCATCATTTTAAAATAGAAAACAAGAGCACCCATGTAATATGGGATATAGGAGTATATTGATCACACCTTCTAAAATTGAAAAGTTGAGGTGTTGCCCATAGCAACCAATCAGATTCTAGCTCTCATTTCTGTAGCACATTCTAGAAAATGAGAGCTAGAATCTGATTGGTTGTTATAGGCAACACCTCAACTTTTGATTTATAGATCTACCCTTTACTCAAAAATTGTAGGGAAATTAGCATTTTGAAGTAAATATGTGACAGACTGAACATATGCACATAATATGCTTTTTTTGAGTTCCATCTATTTCTATGCACATTCTGAACGCTGAAATTATGCTTAAGAAAGACATTCAGCTTACTACTTACATTCTGCATTGCAATACATCATCTTCCATCTCATTTGCTGCCTCTCTTTCATATATTTAGCTGTTGTGATTATTTGATTATTAACTAAACTCCTCTGCAATTTTTACACAGTCACTTGACCTTTTAAAACGTCCTCTGTTTGTTGCTCACAGCCAGTCCGACTTCCTCGTTTTTGAATGCTTGTCCGAGAAGGCCGCTAAGCCTGGCTCCTGGATGCATTAACTCTATCAGCATAATGCATTAGGAAAAGAGAGCAGAGGCTAAAATGAGTCTGCAGTCTGGATGCGCAGTACTCAAGATGTGCGACTGTCCCGCTAAATATTCCCCTTGTTCGGAATTTGGTGGCAACATTTGGTATTTTTTTGCAAAGTGTGACCTTAAGTGTTCACAGCAGAATGAATTCACTGTCATCCTGGCTCTCATAAACAAACAATAATAATAGTAACAGTGAGGAAAGTCATTCTGCAGATTGGAGACGGAAAAGTGGGAATCGAAGATTGAGTCATCAGAGATTCCCAACATTGCAAAAACAATCTGTTTTGATTAGAGATGTTCACTGACCCCCGTGTTTTGATTTTGGATCTGGATTAACTTCGTGTTTTGAGTTTGGCAAAACCACCCTCGTGTGTTTTGGTTTTGATTTTGGATCCCTCATTTTTTTCTTTCTAAAATCCTTATTTTTTTCCAAAATCCCAATTTTTTTTGCTAAAATCATATAATTTGGCTTTTTTTTGTTTCTACATTATGATTAACCTCAATAACATTAATTTCCAGTCATTTCCAGTCAATTTTTGTCAAGTGACAAGAACACTGCTACCCCTCCTGTTTCTGTGTGAGCAATGGCGCTGGATCTCCTGGGGAGGGAGGTACTTGTGGAACACAAAACCTGTGAGGTCCGGCAACGCAACAATGACGTTATGTTTCGATTCAGATATGAGGACGTGCAAAAGTAGCGAGCCTACTCAGATCCTCTAAATTCGGGTGGGCTCGGTTTTCAGAAAACCGGGACCGAACATGTCTAATTTGATGCAACATTCGCTCATCTCTACACAGGACTAGCGGAAGACTAAGAATTCATATGCTCGTTGTAAAGAAGGATAGCATAGCATTAAATATATGTTATAATCACCCAATACCCCGGCACTTCTGCATCCTTCCATCACAATTCTTGTGTGCGTGCTACAGCATCTGTTTATTCACCAATTAAAAGTGTTCCTTACTGACAAATTAAAAGCACTCCTAATTAAATGTGATAATGAAGCTATCAATCTGTGTTACTGAGCTAGAATTAGTATGTAATTAGTTATTGATGCAGAAAAGGATTTCTGTTGGTTTTGTCACAATTATACACCCCACGCTCAGCTTTTTAGGTTCAATCCTGACACTATAGATATTGTTGTTTTATAATATGCGTTTTGTATCTATTTTGTTTATTTTGTTCCCTTCTACTTGTCATATTTTTATAGATCATTAAATCAATTCGTCAAAGTGCGGAGGCAGACATTTTTTGGGGTGGCCAAAACCGATATTCAGTAGAAAGCAGCCTACCCATTCATTAAGATTTGGCTTTAGCTCCAAGTGAATTATTTTGTGGCACAAAGAAATGAATGGCCATACTAGCAATATTAATTCTGGCATGCCAAATCAAGAGGGATTAAATTGTATGCACTTTAGCTGTTGTTATTAGTACTGATACAATGATTTGCATTGCTCGTCCGACTTCTAGTCCTAATCCTACGACATCACAGAACAGAGCGAATTGGCCATTGTCGTCCCAACTTTGTAGACTATAAATTCTCTGAAGTGCGAATTTACAAGTGCAATGTGGAACAGCAATGCATTTTTTTTATTTTTTTATTAAAATCCCTATTATTTTTTATTTTCCTAAAATCACATAATTTGGCTCTTTTTTTCCCTACATTATTATTAACCTCAATAACATTCATTTCCAGTCATTTCCAGTCAATTTTTGTCAGGTGACAAGTACACTGCTACTCCTCCTGTTTCTGTATGAGCAATGGCACTGAGCAATGTCACTGGAGACTGGAGAGTGGCAAGAACACTGCTACCCCTCCTGTTTCTGTATGAGCAGTAGCACTGAGCAATGTCACTGGAGACTGGACAGTGACAAGAACACTGCTACCCCTGTTTCTGTGTGAGCAATGGCACTGAGCAATGTCACTGGAGAATGGAGAGTGACAAGAACACTGCTACCCCTGTTTCTGTGTGAGCAATGGCGCTGGATCTCCTGGGGAGGGAGGTACTTATGGAATCCAAACCCTTCCAGATCCAACAACGCAACAATGACGTTTTGCCTCGATTCAGATCCGAGGGCGTACGGAGACACCGAGCCGGCTCGCGAGCTTACTCGGGTCCCCTAAGTCCTGGTGGGCTCGTTTTTCAGAAAGCCGAGCCCGAGCATCTCTAGTTCTAACTTCTCTTCGTGCTGGTAGTACCTGAGGATTACATTTAAACAGGGATTTTTTAGCTGTAGGGTGATTTTTTTTTTAATAAAAATGGTCCCAGGCCACTTTACATTGCTTTGTATAAAACTTGACTTTGAGCACTGTATTTTTTTATGTTTAGGTTTAACAAGGATAGAGAACCTACTGTCATCATTGTCCAAGATTCGGGATACACAAATAAGTAGATGGAGTGTGAGGGGTTAGAACAACCTGTAGCCAAACAGAGCTTTAGAATGTTAACAAGAGCTCAGAGTATTTAATGTCACCAAACTTTTGTATGTCCTTTTGTGAACAAGTTTCAAGTGTGTGCGAGGGTCTAGGGGTACATGGAGCCAATCCAAGCACCTAAATGTTAGCCATAACATAGAGTAGAGATGTGAGTATAGATGAGTAAAATTGTGGAAACACTAATAAAGTTCAGCGGAAAATGGTGTCTCTCAGAGGTGTGAGGTTTTGGCTATATGATCTTGGCATTCCTCTACTATACGTTACCGTACTGTGTTTTTTAAATCCGAATTTTGCTGAATAAGCATAGCCAGGTGGCGATGGTCAATATGCAAAAAAAAAACATATGTCTGTCTCTACATGAGGCCCTTAATGTCAAATTCCATCAGCAAAATCTGTGACATTTCATTGCAAAATGCAGAAAAAGTTGCATATTTTGCGGAACAGAGTTGACATTTTTTTGTATAAAATTTCCTCTAGATTTGAGGCTCCGGTTATGAGTACTGTGCACCTCTCTGCACTATGCACCTCTATACTAAACAATGTTCACAAATCCAGCTTGTTGATTGGATGTCGGGTCGTTAAAAATCACAAAATACCCCACACCTAAGCTCTTTGTAAGTATTTTCCCATACTAAAGTCATAAATGTATTCCTTGTTCTCTTTAGAACACTGTAAAGTACTATATAAATATTAATTTGAGCAAACAAGTGTAAACGCATTTAATGAATATTCATTTCCACAAGCACAATGTAAATATCCTGTGTTTTTTTACATCACATCAATGCAAATATTCATTCAGTATATTCGAGTGTGCTTCAGTTTGCAATTCACGCATTTAAATGTGTTTTCATTCCCAACTTTCATGGCATGCAACGTCTTTTTTAAAATTTCTGAATAATAATTCACATTGAAGTCTCTTCCATACACAATTTTGGTTCTGAGAAGAGCCGGGGAACAAAGATTGCGGATTCAGTAACTCAGTAAGACTTTTTTTTTGTGCTCGTAAATGTTTTGCAGTCCTGTGGAGTATGTGAAAGAACTCAGCATATTTTAGATAATGTTTCATGGTTGAGTTGAATAGTTTGAACAAAACTGGTCTTTTTTTTCTTCTTAATATATGTCCTGCAGAAATATGCTTAGTACATGCACAGCATAATTTATTTTAGCAAAACAATCTGCATGACAAAATTTGTTTCAATTACGCTCTGGAAAAAAATCCATCACACAAAAAGTTTAGTTTGTGCTTTAAAAAGTTGAGAACGGCAAAGGAGCACAACATACAACTTGAAGTAGTGGTGCAGTCATGGGCATCAACAGGAAAGTTTTCAGGTGGCGGCAAATTCCGCTCAAAGGGGAGAAGAATTCCCCTCACCTCTCCATCTCCTCCAAAGCCACCCTCTACTTACCCAGCATCGGACTGGCCCAGCGGGCTACCGGTGAAATCACCGGTAGGCCCGGCTACCTTACGGCCACACCCCCTTTTACCCATGGGCGGAGCTTACCTGGAGGCCCGTTGTCCTCACGATGGTCCTCTCTGGCGTCCCCGCTGCTCAATTGCGATCGCAGCTGCGATATTGTGACCCACCCCCTCCCCCTGTCAGCTAATGTTCCCACGCCGCTGAAGAAGGGAGAAGTAGCAGAGAGCCTGCCCTGCA
Source organism: Mixophyes fleayi (assembly GCF_038048845.1). Taxonomy (NCBI): domain Eukaryota; kingdom Metazoa; phylum Chordata; class Amphibia; order Anura; family Limnodynastidae; genus Mixophyes; species Mixophyes fleayi. The sequence continues at coordinate 29,929,069 of NC_134411.1, forward strand.
GCAACCAACATATCGGTAAGTATATTCTTTAACCATTTGTTTATACTCTATGTATATATATATATATATATATATATAGTTAGTGTGTGTGTGTGTGTGTGTGTGTGTGTGTGTGTGTGTGTGAATTGGGGACACTTGTGTGGCATAACATTTGGGGTATTACTGGGTGCCATAACATTGGGGGCACTGTGTGGCATAACATTGGGGCATTACTGTGTGGCATAACATTGGGGGCACTATGTGGCATAACATTTGGGGCACTACTGGGTGGCATAACATTGAGGGCACTATGTGGCATAACATTGGGGCACTACTGTGTGGCATAACATTGGGGGCACTATGTGGCATAACATTGGGATACTACTGTGTGGCATAACATTGGGGGCACTACTGTGTGGTATAACATTGTTTTGGGGGCACTACTGTGTGGTATAACATTGTTTTGGGGGCACTACTATGTGGCATAGGGGGGCTGCCTATCTATAAAACTATATGGGGGCTGACTATACTAAACTATCGTGAGGGGGGCTGAACAGAGAACACTATAGGGAGGGGGTGATGGGACCTTTAATGCTGAGGTGGTTTGGGTCTATAATTGAATGTAGGGCTGAGTGTGGGAAGGAGGGTTATCTATTAAATGTGAACATTAAATATTTAATGCTAGGAATGGTCGTGGGAAATGGATGTATTAAACGTAAATGCTATTAATTTATTGCTGGGGCTGTTTGGAGGGAGGGTAATAGGTTTATTTATTAAATGGGAATACTATTAATTTAATGTTGGGGTTGGTTGGAGGGAAATAGATCTATTTATCAAATGTGAGCACTATTACTTTAATGTTGAGGCTGGAGAGAGGCCTAATTATTAAATGTGGGTGCTGTTCATTTAATGTCAGGGATGGTTGGCGTTTCCAAATGTACCCATTATTTTTTCCAAATAGGGCCCTCAACATTCCAGGATCCAGACAAGCAGCAACTAAAGAAACCAGCAGCCACAGGTGGTAAAAGGGACAACAACAGGTAGGACAGCCTGTCAAATGTTCTGAGTCTATTGCAGACTTGGCTAACCTGTGGTACTCCAGGTGTTGTGAAACTACAAGTCCCAGCTTACCCTTACAGCAATAAGCTGCTATATATTGACAATGCATGCTGGGGCTTGTAGTTTCACAACACCTGGAGTACCACAGGTTAGCCAAGCCTGGTCTAGTGGGACAATCCTGATTTTTGATGACTGTTCTGCCCAATCTAAGGGGCAGGTCAAGACTGTGTATTCTTTATATACACACTGTATGCTTTATATACTACACTAAGGTGCTAGCTGTCCTTCGTGGACTGACCACTCCCCCTCTAGTTTCAGGTCCCACCTCTATGACGGCTGACCACACCCCACTGGTGGGCCCCTACTGTTGCAGTCCCCCGGTGGGCCCTTCATGCCCCAGTCCGACAATGTACTTACCTATCATGTAATGCCAGGTTACCACTGTGAAGATTAGCCTATTAGGTGAGACTTTGATCATGTCTCATTTGCAAGACTAAGTTCCGCAGTACATAGACTGGCAGCTAATGAGAGAGGCGCTGATCCATTCTGATTTGCTGCCAGGCTGACCTCACTGACCAATGGCTGTGAGGGTACTCTTACCTACTGCAGGGTGGGATAGAACAAATACAAGGGGACCTGGAACAGAAATACAACTGTTCTATTTTGTCCTGGTATCCCGGTTCCCCCTGTGTCTGTAATGTTCCAATATCACTATGTGTTATGAGTGGCAAGTGCTTTACTTTGACCCTACATGTGGCCAATCATGAATACGGTCTTATAATATCTCAAGGTCATGCATTAGAATAATGTGCTAGGATGCACATTATTCTAAGGAGGCATAGAAAAGATCATAGACATAAATATGTATCATAACATCTTCTTTGTACTTAAGAATACAGCTACTGGGCTTAATATATGCGCTGTGTGTGTGTGAGGCTGACAAGAGGAATGGTGTTAAGATATGTTCTGCTGTCTCTTATTGTGTCACAAGGTTCTCTAATTTTCTCATAAACTTTACAAACCTACCCAAGGATTGGTAAAAAAAAAAGTTTACAGTAACCAATACGATAGTCGACTTGTCTCCTACAAATAGCGGACGCAGCCTTTTCAAATGTCAAGTCGCTTCTCGGCGGCCACACACCATCCCAAGACCAACAAAGTTTGGGTAGGGAGGAAGAGAATACCTTGTGGTCCTTCTTCGTGGCTTACAATTCATCTCAGTTCATCAGGCACCCAAGGGTGACTGTAGTTCTTAACCGTTACCTATCCTGGTCCCCACCTCTCCTTGCAACATGGGGAACAACTGAGAAACAAAGGATAAAAAGTAAATCAATATAGTTCTCTGTCCCATGAGAATCCTACCTGAGTATTTAGTGATTGGGGCAGGTTTAACCCCTAGTTTTACCACAAGGGGTGGTGAGAGCGTATGTAAAGGGGCATTCTCTGCTTTGTTTAAAGATGACACTTGAGAGGGATTGGAGATCGGGTATTATCCTATACTTTTAATGGGCTGCATTTTGCATCTTCAACTGTACTTTGGTGAAATGCATTTCGGTGTGCATTTTGACCAATGTTTAAAAGTCTTTAAAATGGCGCTGCCCAATAAATAACAGATTTTACTAAGGTGACCCTCCCTCTAGCCAGAGCCCTGGGGAATTGCCTTTTTTCCCTACGAATCTAGTTCCCCAATGTTAATGGTGGCGGAGGAGATTGTGAGTGGTACGCCCTCTCTCCTTGGTTTCTGGCCAGGACTGTAATAGTATTAGAGAATACCTGGGGAAAAAAACAGCTGTATATAGCATTAGTATCTTGAATTAAGGTCATCAACATTAATGAAATCTGAATATTTATAGCACCGATAACAAACTGTTCCATTGCCTAAACTGCTGGCTATTTAAAATTCGTACTATAAATTGGCACAAACATCCCTGCTTGGTTGCGGTAAAGGTAAGCACCCTGCGAGTTTTTAACTATTGTTAGCTGCTGCTCCCAGATTGCTAACTAAAATCTAGTTGGAACCCTGATGTACAGAGAACACTAAGTCAATTGGTCTGGATCATATACATTCATTATATTAGCAGGAATCTTTAGCCCCTTTCTTGTTATTTTGACATAGGAAAACCCGAACTCTCCGTAGCCTGGTTACTTAGCAAACCATGATATTCCGCATTTACTGGAGCCCGTTGTTAATACCAATGGTCGCAGGTGCTCCTCAAACATCTATTTCCTGCCAAAAGCAAAACAAATGTGGGATTTGCTCACACAGTCAGGCACCTGCTACCCCTCAGAAGTGTGAAATCACGTAGAGGCATTTCAATGGGTTATCTCCTCTCTATCACTATTTAGCCTACTATTCAAAGTCCATCCTGATGTACAAGGAATTCATTTAAAGGTACAACTCAATTATTTATCCAAGACTGGCATGTTTTTCTGAGATAATCAGGGGTTCCATCTGAAAAAAAAACCCTTAGATGGTTGCTGGGTGATTCAAGCACACAGTTTGGTGGAAGGCCGCTTATAATTATATTATATAGGAAAGTGAAATATGACTTCTCGCTTGTTTTTTGCCATTCACATGTATAGACAAGTCCTAACTCTCTTGAAGGAAGATGTATGTATATTCACAGCAAAGGCTTCCTTGCATGTGTAACTTAAGTGTATCAATGTTCACATAGTTAGTAGTAGCCCATCTAGCAGACCTAATATACGGTTTAACATCATGGGCAGATCTGGCTGGCTGTAATTACATTATGTCGCAATTTTTCCATGTATCTGTGTATATAGAAGATGAGTTTTTCTCTCTCTTAGGTTCGCGATCGGTGCCAACATTTTTCCAGTAAAAATGGATAAAGATAATTTAAAGAGCAGCATACGAAAACAACTAGTATCAAAGTAAAAGAGTGCTCACCACAATAATGTACGAGATATGCATATTATATATTTTATTGTATTTCAATGGTTTATATTTAAGAACTCCCCAGATATGTTCTTCTGAGATCATATTTTATAATTCCAAAGCACATTGTTTCATTTGATTTAATTTTATAAATGGACTAAACATCTCTATAAACGATGGCGCGATGTTGGGCAAATTATGCATTGTGTACGCACTCACAACCAGCAGTGTAGGCAGATCTCCATAGAGTTTACAGAGTCAGGTTCTTTTCAGCCGATGGTTATGACAGTTGAAGAGCACAGAACTGAAGTTAAGTCGTATAAAATGTGTATAGAGTGCACACATGAATCGGCACGCTGATCTGGAATTTCAGTTTTTGGTAAAATCGTTAACGATATCGCATCGGGATACATTTTCTGTAGCGTGTACCCAGGGGAGGGCTGGCAAATTTCAGCCTGGGGGGGTAAGACTCGACTCAGCAGCCTATTTGAAAGGAAAAATATGCAGGTGGTCCAGTGACCCATACCAAGGTAACCCAATATGGGACCGGCCCAGGCTGACCCTGCCTGTACCCAGCTTTATAGTCCGACTAAACACTCTTAACCCTTGCAATCTGTGGCTCTGAACCTCTTGTATCAAACTCCTTTTTTCCTATAGATGTAAGCTTGCGAGTCGGGCACTGTTACCTCTCTGTCTGTGTGTTAATTGTAAAGCACTGCAGACTATGCTGTCACTAAACTTTACTACTAAGGATAACAGAGGGCTGGAATTAGCCTGAAGTGATTTAAATGCTGAGGATGCATGTAGGTGAAAAGTATTGGGTATAGCAAGAGTTCATTTAGCTGGTTGTAGTGGGAAAGTGAGTCAGCCAATCAGAGGGGATGTAGGGGGAAGACTTATATCTAGGAAGGATTATAACGTATGGAAAGAACAGTTAACATCCTCTTGCTGTCTGGAGAGTTTCCCCGCCCACCCACTATTTTCAGTCTTAGGTTGAGTATTTGTTTGTCTTGTCAGTTGAGTGATATTCATTAAATAAAGGTTTCGTAGTGGCGGTAAGCAGCCCAATCAGCGGCCAATTTGGTCACATCCGAGGCGTGGTAGGCACTCTCCCCTAAAGTGATTTAGTGAGAATAATCCTTCGGGGTTAGGGGGCTCCGCTTAGACAGGCGGGCCTCAGCTAATGAGCCAAATGGGGAAGATTGGCATTTAACGTCTAGACTTTCCCAAATGATTGGGACAGAGATTACAATTTACGGGTGTGCCCTGGGGACTGATTCGTCTGCTTATATTTGCCACCTCTTTTCAACATATTTATCTTTCAATAAATTTCTGACCTTTCATTTCGCCAAAACAAGTCTCTGTGTCTTTATTTTATGTTGGTAAGTTAACTCTTGTAGAGGTAACCATGCTAAAAGGTAATAGATGTCAACCGATAAGTGGTTTATATTAAACACAAACTACAGCGCAATCCTGTGGAACATACTATATAAATGGATACTTTGAAAAACATTGGGACTCATTCCAGATCCCCCAAGTCACGCCCATATATAGCAATGCCACACCCACAATTGGCTAAGCTCCACCTCATTTTAGATCACATAAAATCAATACTGTCCCTAGAAAAACAGGACTGTTAATAAGTCTATGGGAACGTGTTACATAGACCAGTAGCTCTTATTTTTCCCTTGTCATTTCTCTCTCTCTGGGGATATAGTGTTATTACAGACAGAAGATCCTGCTCTCAATCGCCGCCCCCTCGAACCTTTCCTCTTGATTCCCTCTATCCGCGCTAAGTCTAACATTAGTTATTCACATCCGTTCCCTTGAATATTAAGCAGCCCTATTGAGATGAGTCACAACAATCCTCTTGTTTATATTTTACAGTAATAACTTTTAAGGTTTTATGATTATCGTCTCAGGGCTAAAAAAAACTTCCATCAGTTGGGTGCTGTACGTTTAGGTCTATAATCTACAGAAATAAACTGCGTCTTCTTCGGGGAATGTGTCCTTGCTTATGACAGGGAAGGCTTTTAATTATTACTTGGCAATGGTTTGAGTTACAGATGTGCTAAAGGCGCAGATTGGTCAGACTTGACGTACGTCGAGGACATTTTTAACCCATTAGCTATGTAGCAGTCTGTTTTTCACAGGAAGAGGTAAAGACAGCCCGTTATGGTTACACGGTATTTATAGGTGAACCTATTCGGTGCAGTAATGGAGTTACCCTGAGACTGTATGTGTGGGCTGGCATAAGTGACTGCAAGTCTTTTATTTCATCATTTACGATTTGTAGACAGTATCATGTTAAAAAAATACATTACACGATCATTAGACTGTAATGTTCATTTCACTACGGACAGAAACAGCTTCATTTCCAGCATTTGAATAGAAATCTCAGGCAACTTGCTATTGTACAGGTTTCAGTGCCATAACCCTTTAGTAACCAATCAGCAATTAGATTTGATTATAAACAAGGAGATATAAGTCCCATCTTATGCCACGCCATTTTAGGTGTAAAAAAGTAACATATCAATTTAAGCTCATATTTGTTCTAGCTTATTGCCATGTGCAAACTAGCTCACCCATTTGCGAACTAGTCGTAAAGGTTTGGCCATGGTCAATTTGGCTCAACGCATGGTCAAACCTGTGTACCTTTTTTTTCTTTAGCTTGATTTTTTTTCTATCAAAAAATAGTAATCAAGCAATTCTGAGTATTTAAAAAATGTTTGTACTTTTTTAACGGACGGGTTTACCGGAGCAGCCACTTTGAGCATCTCTACTCCACCTACCCCAAATGAACAATTAATATGACTGATAGGACTAATGACAATAGATACAAATGCAGATAAATAAGATTTTTTTAAAAAATAACTTCCGAATGTAACACAGATATGATTATACCCCTGCTTGACCCTTACACTCCTACTCTGATCTGCCCCTCTCTTGTCTGCTGATCATCTCCTTCCACTCCAGGCTCAAAGACTTCTCCCGAGCTGCTCCCCACATGGAGCTCCCAACCCCGCTCTACAAGGCTATCCCCATCAAACACACTCTCAAAATCAACCGTCTTCTGGTTTGCTTACCCTCTCCCTATGGGTGCCTTATAAATATATGATGATGATGATGATAATGAAATTGCATCCCATGCTCTATATTTATATGTTCCCATAATGGTGTAGGTCAGGAGGTACTTTCTCTCCATGGCAGCTGCATTTGGATCCTGCATGAGTCTGGCATTGTACTTGCTCTTAGGTGTCTCCTCTTCTGCACCCACAAATACAAATGGATATAAACAAGGAGATATAAGTCCCATCTTATGCCACAAACATCATTACCATTGGTGGTTATGCTGAAGAACTTGTGTGACGAAACAGGGTCTCACTAGACTGAGAACTTTTTATTCATCATCCGTTTCTTACAGTTTAATGTACTTTTTAATCCTTGGCCTAGTCAAAGTATATATACCAGAGCGTTGGTGTATTATGTGTATTGTTATGTCATGTTATTAGGTACATTTTGCCCTTGCATTACCTGCAGTAATGTTTGTATTATAAATATAAAGACAGTTGTCATGTGATGTGAAATTAGCAGGGCAGCAGAAGCCATACTGCATGACAGGGTGGAAAGTTGTGTTAGCTAAGGTATTCGAGTTAGCCAAGGTAATTACCATTTGTCTCAAATGTCCATTGTTATGAGATGGGGCATAGATCTGGGCTGTTTGTAATCAGAACAATGTCTGAGTGACTGTTAAAATAGCTAGCTGGCAGCCCAAGTTAGTTATCTAGGTCAACAGGTAATCTAGGTGGTAAATAGGTTAGAACTTCCAGATTCTGTGCAATGTGTCTACACAGTACTATATTGGCTGAAATAGCATTGGCAAATGTATTAATATGGATCACTATAAATGATATTGTATCAAAACGTATAACAGACTCAGATTGTGTAATGCTGCAGATACAAAGTGTCAAATGTCTTAATGTTTCACGCAAGCATGAACTGTCCTTCCATTATGTACTATTGTAACCCTTTGTTAAGTGTATACAGCCCAATAGTTAATTCAGTCAAGCCATTTCATTGTATTATCAAGGTAACTGTGACAGTATGTCTAACAGTTAATGTAGGTGTACCATTTACCCTGTACCTTATGAACATCTTATGGTGTTGTGCTGTCGTAATATTCTGGTTTGCCCAAGTGAGTTGAATCCCACGGATGGTAACCACCATCCTAGCTAAGGGTGGTTTCCTCACAACATGGTACTTCTGAATCATACTGGTGACTCTTGCAAATACATAGTCTCCACCCAGCTGTCACTCAGACATCTTTGACTGTAGCTGGATGGAGAGAGGAGTACGAGGTGTGGCAGGAAAAGATTGCGTTAGTTGGGATGAAGCAGAGTACCATAGAAGACAGTGGTTTCCCCTCTGTTATATTTGGCAGCCTCCAACGAAAATATAGATAAAACAGAAACACCAACAGTGTGCACCGTTTTGTTATAAAGCGGAGTAAGATAAAATCAAATCCTGCTCACCTTTGCTCTTCGAATATTCAGCAATAAGTTTCCAATTGGCTGTTCCTATCTCATGGGAGATCACAAACGCTCTTATCCTACTCTTTAAGTAATGCCAAAATAAGTAGGAAAATCCTCACGGAACTTCTCACACTAACAACATTTTGGTCTGCAATCCTGTGCCCAGAAGTCTTTCATCTGAAGTCTTTTTAGGTTAGTTCCCAAACCAGTGTTTTCCCCTTCGCCAGCCTGCGTGGAACATCCGCCAGCCTGTGTGGAACCTCTGCCAGGCTGTGTGGAACATTCGCCAGCCTGCGTGGAACCTCCGTCAGCCTGTGTGGACCTCTGCCTCTGTGCACGTGGGTGGATAAGTAGGAGCATTCATACGTCCAGCCCTTACTCATAGGTTACGGCCAGTCTGCCACTTTGGTCCACAATCCATGCGCATCCTCTATACAAAACGCATTTACTTAAAAAAGTTGTGACATCATAAAATGGCGGTAGCGTTGCATTTTTGCAGTTTTATAAATGACAATTGGGATTAGTAGTAGCAAACAGGCCTTGCGGATTGTAAATAAGTTATTCACAATTGTGCCGAATACAAACATCATCCATTCTGAGCAACGAATCCCTATGGATCACTTAGTTTACTTTACAGTTTACTGTAGGCATGTGGCCTTGTATAACACCTATCCAATATCCCATATGGCTCTTTTAAGTAGTACATTTTGGGCCAGACATTTATAAATATTTTAAAATAAGGCTTAATCTGTTACACTGTATCTGAGCTGCTAATCCAGGTGAGTACAAATAATGCATAAATCATTAGTCAGCAAACTTCAAATGGCCTCAGGATCTCCATCTAGCCTGCTGACCTCAGTATAGTCCTAAGAACTGCCTCAGGGCTGTCTACTGCTGTGGGCAAAACATCCTTCTACTTTAGCCATCATTTCTTTTTAATATCTGTTTAGTTTCTCTATTGCAACGAAAGATACTGCAGTAAGAACAGTGTGGGGACTACTTAATGGTGTAAATAATCACACCGTACCTCTTAGCAACCAATATTGATTTTTGGCAACCTCATGTAGACAGAGTATTTAAGCCAATGTTCTGGTTGCTATGGGTTACATATTGTTGTATGCAGCACTCGGCTGAATAAGCCACTTTTCTGTCAGTAAAAGCCTCGGTTTTTGATTAGAGGCCGACTCCTGAGTCGAAAATATAGCACTTAAATGTGACACACCTACATAGATGAGGGAAATTGCTTTGAAGTTTCACACAAATGGTGTTTTGTCATCAGAAAACATGCTGTTTTGCAGAGGGGCAAAGTTCTGTCTGTTCACCCTTGAGATGAGCTTTTGCCTGGCCATTCTGCAGAATGCTATTCCACAATGTATTTATAAAATCAAATGTCACGGTATGAATAGAGTTGGGATGGTTAAAGTGATTCATTCCGTTGTGTGGTGTGATTGGGGTAAAACTGGGAAAACATAGAGCCAAATTCCGTGTGGTGAAACGCGTGAAATTTTGCATCCAAAAGCCACGTCCACTCAGTGCCACGTCCACCTCTTTTTTTCATACCTCCCAGAAGCTAAGTATGAAAAATAGGCTAAGGCTGGGATGTGGCCAGACTATCCAGGCATGAGCCTAACAGATCGGTGGAGCGGCCACAGCAATATAATATTTGTATTGAGAATGGTAAGATGTAAATTTCAATAGCCATCAGTTTAATGATCCATATTCATTTTGTGCAGATTTAGTTGAGGTTAAGTACATATTGTGTAACATCTAATAAATACACAAGTGATGTAATATATGTATAAACTCCCATAAATACATTTAAATCTGTATTCACACTGAGTTCTGATATACTTGATATTCTAATGTAATCAATTTCATGTTCATTAAGATATATTGTCACCTTGCCTACTTTTTTACCAACCCTCTGGATTTTCAAAGAGGCAAGTTCGAAGGGACAAGTGTGGATGTCGTTCCACTGTGATTTGCGCCATTACACCATCCCCCACTGCGCAACAAAATGTTTTACATCAAATTGCGTCATCAGGGATGGCCCACTTCCGAAGGAAGTAAAGTAAGGTGGGGGGTCCGGGAGGACTCACAAAACTTTACTGCTTTACTTCCTTCGGAAGTGGGTCGCCCCTGATGACGCGATTTGATGTAAAATGTTTTGTTGCTCAATGGGGAGTCCTATGCTGGGAGTCCGGGGGGACTCCCGAAATTCATGAATCTCCGGGACAAGTATGAAAGAACATCCAATTTAAAACTATTCAATTTTACAACCTATTCTATTAGAATGTCTTCGGAAAAAAATTCCTTTTTTGTCTTTTTCAATTCCTTACGTAAGTACTTTTTTTTTCTGTGCTTGCTAAGTACACAGACATATTTACAGTAATTCTCTCTTCCATTACCTTCAGACAGGATAATTTCCTACGTTTTAAATATGGAGAGGTGATTCGGTCTGAAACAATAACTACAAATGTGTACCTTACATGCCTCCTATAAGAGAGCCATCTTATTGCGGTACTAACTAAACCACGCCCACCTTTGCTCATTAGCATAAGGAATAGAGGAAGTGGCAGATAAAAGGCGCTATAACGTTATAGAACATGGAGCATAAAGGAGATCTGAGGAATATCAAGGCAAAAATGATTTACTCCTTTTTTATAGAATATACCCGCAATTTCTTTGTCATTAGTAAATTGACAGAACGCTGCATGACCTTATTAATCAGCCATTGGTTGTCTTTAACCGAAACTAAACGGAGAGTTTGCGGTGAGTGGATATGAAATAAAACCAATGCTGCTAATTACAATGGATTCATCAAGCAATCAAGGTGTCCTATTTAAATAGCAATCTGTTTAATTATTTAGAGGTTTTGTTAATTAATCTACGTTATTTTATTAGGCGAGTCATTTATTGCAGGGTTAGTATGGTGATTCAAGTGAAGCAACCTCAGTGGATGTAACCAAGAAGGGAGATGGGGGGACGGGGGGAGAGGAATAATGAATCTATTATAGCTCTAATCAGTTTTATTGACAGCGCCATGCGCAGATATTCTAATAGAAATGGATGCTTACCGCATCCCCACAATTCCTGGGACAGTCAGTCTTGTCTGCACGGATATTCTGATAGGAATGGATGCTTACCGCATCCCCACAAGTCCCGGGACAGTCAGTCTTGCCTGCACAGATATTCTGATAGGAATGGATGCTTACCGCATCTCTACAATTCCCGGGACAGTCAGTCTTGTCTGCCCAGATATTCTGATAGGAATGGATGCTTACCGCATCCCCACAAGTCCCGGGACAGTCAGTCTTGTCTGCACGGATATTCTGATAGGAATGGATGCTTACCGCATCTCTACAAGTCCCGGGACAGTCAGTCTTGTCTGCACGGATATTCTAATAGGAATGGATGCTTACCGCATCCCCACAAGTCCCGGGACAGTAAGTCTTGTCTGCACAGATATTCTGATAGGAATGGATGCTTACCGCATCCCTACAAGTCCCGGGACAGTCAGTCTTGTCTGCCCAGATATTCTGATAGGAATGGATGCTTACCGCATCCCCACAAGTCCCGGGACAGTCAGTCTTGTCTGCCCAGATATTCTGATAGGAATGGATGCTTACCGCATCTCTACAAGTCCCGGGACAGTCAGTCTTGTCTGCCCAGATATTCTGATAGGAATGGATGCTTACCGCATCCCCACAAGTCCCGGGACAGTCAGTCTTGTCTGCCCAGATATTCTGATAGGAATGGATGCTTACCGCATCTCTACAAGTCCCGGGACAGTCAGTCTTGTCTGCCCAGATATTCTGATAGGAATGGATGCTTACCGCATCCCCACAAGTCCCGGGACAGTCAGTCTTGTCTGCCCAGATATTCTGATAGGAATGGATGCTTACCGCATCTCTACAATTCCCGGGACAGTCAGTCTTGCCTGCACAGATATTCTGATAGGAATGGATGCTTACCGCATCCCCACAAGTCCCGGGACAGTCAGTCTTGCCTGCACAGATATTCTGATAGGAATGGATGCTTACCGCATCTCTACAATTCCCGGGACAGTCAGTCTTGTCTGCCCAGATATTCTGATAGGAATGGATGCTTACCGCATCCCCACAAGTCCCGGGACAGTCAGTCTTGTCTGCACGGATATTCTGATAGGAATGGATGCTTACCGCATCTCTACAAGTCCCGGGACAGTCAGTCTTGTCTGCACGGATATTCTAATAGGAATGGATGCTTACCGCATCCCCACAAGTCCCGGGACAGTCAGTCTTGTCTGCACGGATATTCTGATAGGAATGGATGCTTACCGCATCTCTACAAGTCCCGGGACAGTCAGTCTTGTCTGCACGGATATTCTAATAGGAATGGATGCTTACCGCATCCCCACAAGTCCCGGGACAGTAAGTCTTGTCTGCACAGATATTCTGATAGGAATGGATGCTTACCGCATCCCTACAAGTCCCGGGACAGTCAGTCTTGTCTGCCCAGATATTCTGATAGGAATGGATGCTTACCGCATCTCTACAAGTCCCGGGACAGTCAGTCTTGTCTGCCCAGATATTCTGATAGGAATGGATGCTTACCGCATCCCCACAAGTCCCGGGACAGTCAGTCTTGTCTGCCCAGATATTCTGATAGGAATGGATGCTTACCGCATCTCTACAAGTCCCGGGACAGTCAGTCTTGTCTGCCCAGATATTCTGATAGGAATGGATGCTTACCGCATCCCTACAAGTCCCGGGACAGTCAGTCTTGTCTGCACAGATATTCTGATAGGAATGGATGCTTACCGCATCCCTACAAGTCCCGGGACAGTCAGTCTTGTCTGCACAGATATTCTGATAGGAATGGATGCTTACCGCATCCCTACAAGTCCCGGGACAGTCAGTCTTGTCTGCACAGATATTCTGATAGGAATGGATGCTTACCGCATCCCCACAATTCCTGGGACAGTCAGTCTTGTCTGCACAGATATTCTGATAGGAATGGATACTTACCGCATCCCTACAAGTCCCGGGACAGTCAGTCTTGTCTGGCCAGATATTCTGATAGGAATGGATGCTTACCGCATCTCTACAAGTCCCGGGACAGTCAGTCTTGTCTGCCCAGATATTCTGATAGGAATGGATACTTACTGCGTGCCTCTGTAGCTCTACGTGGGCGTGCATTATCTCTAAGCATGTAGCATGTTCTCTGGGGATATGTATGTACACATTTACGTGTTGTTATAAGCTGCAGTCTTTGTACTTCTTGATGCCCATACTTATATTTGAAATCATATTTAAATTGTTGTCTACTTAACTTCATGCATTCCCAGGCCAATCATTTTTTATATAATGTGAGGGAAGTTTAATGAATTTTTGGGGCATCTTTAAAAAAAGAAGACATTTATTTTGTTAAAAAGAAAGAGTTGTCCGTAGTTTCACCACCAATCGCAGGTGTAATTTACGTTCATTAAAAAAGATGTAAGGGAGACCATATGCAATGCTGCCACTACCTTAAGGTGCGTGCTGGTTGGCAACTAGAGCCTATGTGCCTGGTTTATAACAGGTATACATCCCATATCCTCACATCATCTGCGCCCATGTTTTTAACCATCTATCTTTTTTATAACAAATGAGTTCTCCCCATCTCGACTATGGACAACAAAAGGTTTTGCACACACAAAAGTAAAATATATAACAAAAAGAGATGAAGGAATCATCAATAAGCATAGGCGGAGCATTTGCAATCAGCCAATCACAAGCAGTTTGTTAGTGCCGGGGACGTTCTTCTTCATCATCCGCTATTTACACCTGCCTGCTGCAAATAATACGGCTGTGTCAGACACATATGAGGCTTACGCTATACTTGCCAACTCTTCCTGAATGTCAGGGAGACTCCCAGAAATAGGGGTGATCTCCCTCACTCCCTGAAGAGTCTGGCATTCTCCCTGATGCTGAGCCAGTACAAGACGTGGTTGGCTTCACCATCTGTGGCATGATGACACAGTTCAGAAATTGTATCCTATGTCCATGTATTGATGCCTATGGAGGTGGCCATTTTCATGGAGACCAAGATTTAATCAAAGACTGACAGGTAAGACAACATGACTTCAGTAATGGAGACAGAAATATAAAAGACACTTCAGTCTCTAGAGATTCATTAGCTGATTTTTCTTTAACGCATAGTTGCCTACTCTGCCGGGAGACTCCCGTATTTCTGGGTGTCCTCCCGGGAGAGCAGGGCAACCTCCTGGTTCTCGCCCCCGCAATAGATCAGTGTGGGGGGGAGGGGGTTTAATGACGCATATATTGTGTCATCTTAGCCCCGCCCCACTAAAGATACACAATTTGCAATAATTTATGTCTCAAAGAGCTAAAACAAATTCCTGTGCAGTATATAGTGCTGATACTAATGGAACGCATTATACAAATACATCTATGCATTAGACCAAAAATAGGAACATTTTGGAAGGAAAGAGGGACAGGGAGATATGGATCCAAATAAGGTAGCTGTCCTGTAGAACTTGCAATCTCTTCTATGACTGCATTATGATGGCTTTCACCATGTGCTATTTAATTATTTTTCAAGCTCATTTGTAAGTGGTATTCTGAGAGCTGTTGCCTCCGGCACAGTGACAGGAACAGAAATCTCCAGAGTGCTCGATGGAACGCTCATCCGCCAGATGAAGTCATCACAGCTCTTTCAAGATTCGTGTATTTGCAGGAGTTAATAATGTAACTAAGATACAATAAAATAAATCAAGTTATATAGTTATATAACATATAGTACTGTGCATTTATATTGTTGCTACTAGTGTTATAGTGTTATAATCAAGTTTTAATATGCATCACTGGAAGTAACTAAATTGGGACTTTTTTGTTCCCTAAATTAGTGGCTTTAAACATTTTATGTCAATCATAAAATGATTGATCAGCCACATTCTGACGCAGTACACTGCAGACAACATGCTATAAAGTAAGGAGTCGCAAGAAATTACATTCGAATGTCGCCACAAGTGGACACATATGTTTTACCAGATAGTTTTGGTGTTTTCCCATACAGCACACCACTTTGCCCAGATCGAGGAAACAAAAATAAGAAAAACAACATTTGGAACGTGGGACGAAATCGTCTTTACAATCATTTTCAAACAACAAATGAAGAAAGTCAAAGGGAAAAACCAAACTCAGCAAATATAGATTATACTGACTATATATTCTTGGAAACAAATTTCACTCACCTTTAGATACAAGAAATACTTGTATCTCTCATAGCACATAACCAATAACTATATTAGCCCTTTTACTTTGCTGGTATAAAATGTGCTTGCTCATACACAATATTTGTAATTTCCATTGTACAGTGGACCTTTATACTTGGATTTATAAGTGGATGTTAAATACTCTCTGAGGATACCACCCTTAGCTGGGATGGTAGTTACCCTCTGTGGGATTCAAGTCACTCGGGTAGACCAGAATATAGCCAAAATAAGACTATTACGACAGCACAACTCCCCAAGACGTTCATAAGTTACAGGGTAAATGGTAGCATGTATCTTCCAGCAGCCTCTCAAAGTCAGCGCTTCCAAAGTAATAATCTCAGTCTCTTTCAGGGTCTTATCCTCCAGCAATATTACCACTACCGATTAGCAAAACAGTTACTGGCTCACACAGACCGCCCTGGTCGGGTTTCCTCCAGCGGCACCGTGATGCCTGGCCCAGAGTCCTTTTCGCTGATGTCTTGTACACCAGGATCCTCCAAGCTAGAATAGCTCCCCTGGCATTCTCCTCTCCCTATATTCTTCCCTGTATACACAGGAAGTAGGGACAGCATGGACAATTTAGCTGCTAGACATACTCTCCCTGTTACCTTGATTATACAATAGAATGGCTTAACTCAATTAGCTATTTTGACTGGATACACTAAACATGGGGTTACAATATTACAGCAGGGAATGACACTGCACGCTTACATGAAACAATAAGACTTTTGACACATTGTATGAGCAGTGTTACGCCATCTGAATCTGTGATAAATTTTGATACAATAACATTTATATTTATACATATTGATACATTTCTCAATGCTATTTCAGCCAATATATTACTGTGGAGGGGAGGCACACTGCATATCATATAGAAGTTCTAACCTCATTACCTCTCAGACTACCTGTTGACCTAGCTAATTACCATGGGCTGCCAGCTAGTTAACTCAGACATTGTTCTGATTACAAACCAAATCTAAGCTGCACCTCATAACAATGGACATTTGAGACAAATGGTAATTACATTAGCTAACACAAGCAAAATGACTGCTGCTGTCCTGTTATTTTCACACAATATGGCAATATTCTTTATATTTATACTACATACAATATCGCAGGTAATAGCAAGGGCAAAATGTACCTAATAACATGACATAATAATACACATAATACACTGATGCTCTGGTGTATATACTTAGACTGGGCCAAGAATTAAAAAGTACATTAAACCATGAGAATTGGGTGATGAATGCAAAGTACTCAGTCCAGTAGCACCCTGTTTCCTCACATACCCCTACTCAGAAACTCTGCTAGTTATGTACTTACTGGCTGCAGTTCACTGTTAACCTTGACTTGACTTTGCTCTGCAGATTGGTATCAATGACATAACTAATCACATAATATTTTCGGTGAATTCCAGAAATGAATTTAGAGGATTGAAGAGATATCTTTCCACTTCCGAAAAAATTCTTAGTGGTGTTATATCCTGTAATCCAGCTTTAGATAGTAAATTATATATATAGAAGTATATTTTTTTTATCTGAATGACATGAAAGATTAATCCACCTAAGTATATTTACCCTGATAGTATCTGGCAGATTTCTTAGCAGAGAACATACTGTAAGAGATCTGTATCTACAAGTTGCAGATATGTCCTTGATTTGACCTTCCCGCTTGCTGAGTGCAGACGTCCTTAAGAACCAGCTGCTACGAGAGGATGATATGAGTAAGGATGTCAGGTACACACTTGTTTCATAAACTATTGTCTGGTACCAGCCAGAACTTCAGAGGGTCCCGTTACTATTTCTGTAGATAATTTGGGGAGATGACGGGCCTTAAGTTCCAACAAAGGTGTCACCCAATTTGTTTTATTGTGCCACAGGAGTGTTAGAATATTGTAAGAAATAAAGCCAGACTCATTTAATAAATAAACAGGTATGCTTTAAAACCATAGTGAATTACTTCGGATTGTTTGGTTTACTAAAAAAATATAATTCAAATTTAGTCCAGATTTCCTCTATTAACCATAAAACCTGCATGTACAATGTCTCTTTGCACATTCTATTCTATAAACCCGACAAGCGGCCTAGCATCGTGGTGATAGCTAGAATCTCCCGTTTTCCTTTTTAGACGGTTTGATATATTTTCCCCTAGGTGTGCATCTGGATGTGCATTTGGCGGCCACGTAGACCATCTCCTGTGCATATTGTGGTCAAGTTTTAGAAAGAAACGAGAGATGTTTTTAAAAGGATAGTTCCCCTAGGTGACTTTATCTACTTTTTAACTGTATATCATATAATGAGAGCTAATGATGAGAAGCTGTGACAGAATTGCACGCAATTAGAATTCTGCGGTGGAGCAGATTGTTTTGCAGAGGTGCTAAGATTATAGATGCTCGGGCTTGGTTTTCCGAAAACCGAACTTCCCCGAACATCGCCAATCCGAGTACCGAGCCGGTATTTTCCCGCGTCCTCGGATCTGAATCGAGGCAAAATGTCACCGCTGCGTCGTCGGATCTTGTGGGTTATGGATTCCATAAGTACCTCCCTCCCCAGGAGATCCAGCGCCATTGCTCACACAGAAACAGGGGTAGCAGTGTTCTTGTCATTCTCCACTCTCCAGTGACATTGCTCAGTGCCATTGCTCACACAGAAACAGGGGTAGCAGTGTTCTTGTCACTCTCCAGTCTCCAGTGACATTGCTTAGTGCCATTGTTCATATAGAAACACGGTTAGTAGTGTTCTTGTCATACTCAAGTCTCCAGTCACATTGCTCAGTGCCATTGCTCATGCAGAAACAGGGGTATCAGTGTTCTTGTCACTCTTCAGTCTCCAGTGACATTGCTCAGTTACATTGCTCACACAGAAACAGGAGGGGTAGCAGTGTTCTTGTCAGTGTCCAGTCTCCAGTGACATTGCTCAGTGCCATTGCTCATACAGAGAGAGGAGGGGTAGCAGTGTTCTTGAAACTTTACAAAAATTGACTGGAAATTAGGGAAATTAATGTCATTGAGGTTAATAATAATGTAGGAACAAACAAGAGCCAAATTATCTGATTTTAGCATTTTTTTCTCTTTTAAAAAAATACAGATCCAAAACCAAAACACGTGAGTGCGGTTTTGCCAAAACCAAAACACAAAGTTAATCCAGATCCAAAACCAAAACACGGGGGTTAGTGAACATCCCTAGATAAGATCCAACCATACAATCTCTGCGTTCTTTTTTTGTTTCATCTTTCTACTGTGTATTTCCAAATTCACATTTTACAGGATATGTAGTCTACATCATTTACTGAACCATATGTAATGTTATGTTGTGACAGAGGGGGATCACCACCATCAGGGGACGGCCACCAGAAGCTAATCTGATATTTAAGGGGAAGTGTCTCAAAGGCCACTAAGAAGAGGGTGAGTGCGTGGTAGCTGCCACGAGAGAGCATGTTATGCAGAAAGAGGGAGAGCGCCACTAATTAGAGCCCCTAGATGTAGTAAATAAGAGTGTCAGCACTCTGGGGATGGGGTCATGGCCCTATGCCATGGGAGACTGTGATTTGATGTGCCCTAACTGGAGGGAGACATTGAGAGAGTGGTAGTGGCAGAAGTCCTGATATCTGGGATGGGTGAAACAATCTGGAAGTTTTCCCTTAGGAATTGTCTCCAGCTTCAGTAGAGAAATGAAGGAAGGTCCCTGGATAGTGGGGAATCACTGCGTACAGCCGCAGTAGGAAAATCCCCCTTGGAATGCATCCCCAATCGCTGTATGAAGGCAGTGCGGCTAAAGTTGTAGTGGAGGGTCCCTGATCATAGGCAAACCAAGGGGGGGGGGGGTCCCAGTGCCTAGAAACCCCCCTCAAGCCTGGGGCACTGTATAATTGAGGTGGCTGGACCCTGCCCCCGCTTCACGCGTGCACCTAACAGTAGTGCACGCAGCATTGCCCTTGTATATTATGGGGATAGGAAGAGTTGGAGAACAGCCAAGAACTGTCTAATATTATAGCCACGCCCCCATGCATGCTGGTCATGCCCACTGGTGGTGTGGTGTGGAAACCCCCCTCTACAAATCCTGGGTTTGCCCCTGCGGATGTAACTTTAAATTTCAGTGTAAAAATAAAGCTATCTAGTATTTGTGTGCTACATGAAAAAGCAGCCAGTATTTAACTCATGTGCAAAATAATAAACTCATTCACACCCCTTGCATTGTAACAAGGTTCGACCAGGATCAAAGTTAATCTTTTTTTTTGCAAGAACTTCGAGCCCATGCCTACTGTCTGTGTATATGATAAGCTCTGACTGATGCTGTGTAACAACTGCACCTATAACACCAAGTATGTGAACTGCCAGAACTGTTTAATCACTTCTAAGTGTGTGCTGGAGGAGTTGGAGTTATCAGTCGAAATTTCATCTGCAACTGTTATGCTTATGTGTTGGAGGAGAAGGCGGAGTGCAATAAAGTTTCCGTTGTTTTGAATCATGATGGCTTGGCGCCCAATATTTATGTACGTTTGCTCTGCACCGCCTCTAGTGGCCACTCCACTGAAACTGTGTTTAAATACCTGAATATTCAGGAACCGCCCTGGATGGAGAGGAAGATGACCAAATTAAATACCCCAAGTAACTGCCCGCACAACGCCCGACCAGAGGGGTGTCACAGCACCATGCTCTAATTCGGAACTTTATGACGATCTATATAGATTTTGTTATATGTTCTACATTGTTTTGTTTGGTTGGAATACTGTACCATGCACAATGTCATTTTTGACTTGACTGTTCATTTTATGATTTTCGATATAAAGTAAATAGTTTGACATCTAATAATTACTTGCTACAACACAACAAACTTGCTAAAACTTCTGTAAAGTTTCGTCTGTGGCCGTAAGAGACTTGTGTTCATTCAGTGAAGGGTTAGCCTATGCATATGAGTTTAATGCTGTGGAAGTCATGCTTTATGTACCAATCACAATTCCCCTTATCTGATCTGAAATGTAAATTAAGATTTATTAAAGACTATTATTTAAATGACAACTTGTCATATCATATCAGGGCTCGCAGCTATACAGCAGGTTTGGCCTTTATTTAATAAGCCTGTAAGTCTGCAATGCAGGCAGGTGCCAGGCTGCACGGCATATTGGTACAATCAGGCGGCAGGCTCAGGCCAGGCATTAATAAGTAGGATAATCTGATTCACATTACGTCAGGGCGAGCACAGCGTGATTAGGCATCCAGCTGAGGTCTGGATTAATCAGGACGATCAGGACATACAACGCTGGTCACAGTGCATGGGAGATACTGCAGGCAGCTGGAATATTGAAGTAGCAGAGGAGGGAGGTTAAATTAACTAGGGTTTAGCTGATGATCATCTGGCAATCAGGGCGGTGTGAGCTTGCTGCTAGCATAGATGCAATTCTTTCAGCTAGGATTAACAGGTCAGCCGTATAAAAACAGACGTATATTAATGTTGTATGCATTGCAGCATGTACTGTATGTGAGCTGACTGCAATGATGGCATGCAAATTACATGCTTCATATGTGCCTGGCTTTACATGGCTGACTTGGCAAATACCAGTCATTAGTTACACAACTTTAATGCGATCTACCTGACTTGTACTTAGAGATGAGCGGGCTCGGATTCCGCTAATCCGAGCCCACCCGAACAGTGCGGATCCGAACGGGATCCGAGCACTGTTCGGATATTTCCGGCGGGCAAAAAAATGAAAACGAGGCTCTGTCGTCCAAGTCTCGCGTCGAATCTCGCGAGGGGTGGGAGGGAGGGCCCAGAACAATTCCATCTTGTACCTCTTTTTTTGGCATTATGTGCTCAAGCTACCTCGGTGCAACCTTTTGGCCTAAAAACAATATTGTAAGGTGTTCAGAATAGACTGGGAATTAGTGGAAATGATTGTTATTGAATGTTATTTAGGTTAATAATAGCGTAGGAGTGAAAAAAAACCCCCACAAAACTGGTTTTTAGCACTTTTTATGTTTTTTTCAAAATAAATCCGAATCCAAAACCTTAAATCCGAACCAAAACCTTTCGTCAGGTGTTTTGGCAAAACAAATCCGAACCCAAAACCTCAAGCAAATCCGATTCCAAAACACAAAACACGAGACACCAAAAGTGGCCGGTGCACATCCCTACTTATACTAAGGGGTATATTTACTAAACTGACGGTTTTAAAAAGTGGAGATGTTGCTTATGGGCCATGTCTTATCAATTTAGTGGCATGTTGCATTGGGGGGGGGCAAAACAGGGCAAAGGTGAAATTGTTTTTAAATTTAAAAGGCTGGTAGGTTCTCTACACACAGGTGCTCTTATTGCATACGTGCCCTCTCTCCAGGAATGTCCTGAAGACTCCCGAATTCCAGGGAGTTCTTTCAGGCTCTCAGTAGAGCAGACCACCCTCCCGGAGCTCGTACACTTCTCTAGTGAATCGAGTCATCATAGCACCCCCTGCCCCCTCCAGCTTGGCAATGCCACAAATCATAGAGTTTTGTGGCATGGCCATGATGACGTGATTGCGTCGCCACTCCCCCACGCACATACTTCCCAACATGTCTGTCACTGGCACATATGGGCATGGCCACCGAGCCCCAATTGTATGGCCATGCCCCCAGAACACTGCCTAGCACTGTAAAGCATTAGGCTTCCCATTACATACCTCCTGTCATCCAGCATTCCCATCCACGGGACAAATATCCCCAGGCGGCATAACGGGACAGAGCCCTAAAATTGGCTCTGTCCCCACTGAAATGGGGACAGTTGGGAGGTCTGGCCACACTCCAGTAGCTCCTCTTTGGGACCTTTCAGAAAGGAACCATCAACAGTTGGTATGTTTTATTTCTACTTGTTACACTGCACAATTTTTCTATGTAACTCTACGGGCGTCTGAGCTGTACTTCTCCACACCTATCACCTCTTTGAAATAACTTCATACTGCAAAATTAAATCTTAATCTAATCATAAGCACATAACTAGGCCCATGAGTGTGCATAATCTGCATTTAGAAAGGAAACTCCCTATACACTTAACTCCTCCCTTCCTTTTACACCTCTGCAGACACAGCAAATCCATGTGATTAGCCAGAAATATGGGTGCACTAGTACAAAAATATGCATGTGATGTCACAAGCAAGATTTGTACTGTCGTAAATGAACCTTAATATTTTTTAATAAGTAAATTTTCAGTATATTGTAGATTTAATGAGTTCTAATACAATATACAAATATTAATAATAAATTATTTATTCACTTTTATGTGTCTAAGTTTGAGAAGAGAGGACCAGAACATTTATGAAGGATATGAGAGACGTAGCTGAAGGTGGCATTTGATGACAGCAAAATTTCCATTTATCCATGTCAAATAGACAGCCGAAGTCATTTACATTCCTTGGATGTAGTTGGAACTTACTTGCATGGCTGGACCCTTTGACCTAAGGCTTTCAGCCTCTACCTTTGTTCCTCAATGGAGACCTACAAAGTTTTTTATGTAAATCGCTTCCTGACCACCTCTGACCTAAACTAAGCTGTAAAAATAGTTTTCTTGCAGAAGTCTAGGAAATGATTGAATATGTCACACGAGTCCCGCTGTGTTAAATATGTATAACAGCATCCAACACAAGCTCTGCAATGCAACCAGGGTTAACATATTCCTCTCCCTGTCATTTGTAAGATGCCATATCTAACCTCTATGTACCTCGGCGACTGAGTCAGGCCTAGAAGCAGCTTTTGAAAACTTGAGTTTCTAAAGGCTCGATGATCATTGCATCTCATCTGAGCATTGTAGAGGAGAAAAATAGACATCTTAATTTATGCAGTAAATGAGTCATTAAAATTGAAATGCAAAGCACAGACATCTATGAAATATAGGAACTACAATAAATATTTGTCATTGCGCAATTGTACAGATGTCGCATGTGTTTAACTGACACCTGGCTCATTGCGATTTTAATCCATCACGGCATTCTTGAGCTACAAGGTAGCATCGCGATACTTTAGCACAGTGGTTCTTATTGATTTTGGCAGAGGAACCCCCTTTGGTTCTCAAAATACGTCCTTATACTCCGTGAAAAATATGTTCAGATTTTTATATCAGGAAAACATAAATTTATTTTGAAATAATTTTACGTACAGGTTTATTAAAACTCAACACAAATTCTAAACATAGGCGCTAGGTTCTCAATGATTATTTTGCTGTTGCTTATTAATAATTATTATTACTATTATTAATAATATCCGTGAAGAGGCCTCTTTTTAGAAAATAACCATGCCCATATCATCATTTACATATAGGCATGATTGAGTGACGGGTTTTTGGAGCATGCGCACAACATGTAGGTGGGCGGACTTCTTTCCAGTATTTACTCAGTGGGGCCAATAACTAGGGCTGTACCCTTGGATAGGGTGCAAAAGCACTAACCAGTACCAGTCTATGCCAAACTGGGCAGGTTATACTATAATAATGTCCCAATTTGGTCAGCATGGGCTGAATTTTCCTAGGGGAATTGGATCTACAATCATACCTACAGTAACATAAGTACTGCGTCCCCCTACCAGGATAAACCAACCAGATGTTGAATAGAAACAGGACTCTGTCTGGCACCCTTTGGGTGGTGGGTGCCAGGGTAAATGTTTAAAGTGTGTTTGTGGAACGACATGCCCCAGTAAGTCATGGAAGCCATTGACGGCTTGGACATGTTGGCACTTGTAGAACCAGCAGTGTATGCCAACATGCATGGCAGAGTATGCTGGGGCTTGTGGAGCACAGGGAAACTCTGGACGCCTGGAAAATGGAGCTCCACAAACATATCTAATCATCATCATCATCGGCTATTTATATAGCGCCACTAATTCCGAAGCGCTGTACAGACAACTCACTCACATCAGTCCCTACCCCATTGGAGCTTACAATCTAAATTTCTTAGCATACCCTCACACACAGACCGAGAGAAACTAAAGGCAATTTAATAGCAGCCAACTAACCTACCAGTATGTTTTTGGAGTGTGGGAGGAAACCGGAGCACCCGGAGGAAACCCACGCAAACACAGGGAGAACATACAAACTCCTCACAGATAAGGCCATGGTCGGGAATCGAACTCAGGACCCCAGAGTCTAATGAACAAAACATATTTTATTACTCATTTATGACTACTCATACCCTTGTTTACAATTTTATTAAACCGCTAAGTTCAATGGGAATCTATGTGAAGTAGTCCGTAGGGAATCTTCGCCTACAATGTGGTGGCATCATGGTGGCGCTGGGCTTGTTATTACTGCCCCACAGCTCTGGGGGCACAGGTTTCGATTTCAACCAAGGCCCTATCTGTGTGTAGTTTGTATGTTTCAGTTTCCCCCACAATCCAAAAAACATACTGGTAGGTTAATTACCTTCTCTCAAAATGGACCATAGTGTGTGTGTTAGGGAATTTAGAATGTAAGCTCCAATGGGGTAGGGACTGATATTAATGTCCACAAAGTCCCTTTACAGTGCTGTGTAATGTGATTGGTGTTATATATAAATAAACTACAATAATAATCCGAAAGCAAATTAAAAATAAACTCTAAGAGAAGAATTCAACTACTGCTTACTGAGCTCAATCGGTAATAGACATAGAATTGAATGGAGTCAGTCAAGCCTTATGACATCTATGTAAATGCAGTGTTATGTTCTGTATTTGACACATCTTTCATCATCATCATCATCATCATCATCATCATCATTTATTTATATAGCGCCAGCAAATTCCGTAGCGCTTTACAATTGGGAACAAACAGTAATAAAACAATACTGGGTAATACAGACAGACAGAGAGGTAGAAGGGCCCTGCTCGTAAGCTTACAATCTATGGGACAATGATTTGATACAAAAGGGTAAGTGCTCCATCATATTGAATATTTGTCCACCTTTGCATCCATACCTCAGCATGTACAATTCAATGTATTAAAATATTGCAATATGTTATATACCCGAATACAATGTTATGCATATGATGCTTTTTCCATACAGACTGTATTTGATGGCTAAATTTCATTGAACTTAGTTTAGTGACATTGAACTTACTGTACTTATTATGTTCTGTGTATAATGCATCTTTGCTCCAGAAACACAATACAATGAAGTTAAATATTACAATTTGTTATCTACCTGTGTAGTGTTATAATAAGGGTATGACGCGTTTTTCATACATACAGTTTCTGACAGTGTACACGGTTACATACAAAAACCTTATAACTGGGCAATACAAATATTTATATCTTTTTATTATACAAATATTTATATTTATATATTTATTAATATATTATGTCAAATTAAAACGATTAAATGATTATCAATGTAATATAAGATTAAGGATGTAAAGTTGCCATTAGTTTTTGTATTAAAATGTTAGAAAAAAAGCCTATGGTGTTATGTACATATAGGATCTTAAATACTGGTGATATAACTAATGTGCTGCTTAGAATTACTGTTGGTACCCTTCCCCATATCTTCTTTTAAGTTTACAGAAGTTAATTTGGTGTATTATCTACCAATCACCAGACTTTGGAACTAATGCAAAGTAAATTACTTTAAATAGTCAACTGAAAACAAATGCAACAATGGCTGCTGTGTAACGTAAGTAAATGGAGTGAGGAAAGTGTTCAACAGCATTTCAGATAGTTCCTGAAAACACTTTTATTGACCAAGGACCTGATATAGAGTTATTATTAACATGTAGATGCAAAAATATGTAGACTTACATGTGTCACCCTACAATACAGAGAGCATTATGAAGTCCAAGGGAAGAAGACAATTTTATGAAGACCAGGGGGTAAATGTATCAAGCTGAGAGTTTTCTGGCGGGTTTGAAAAACCAATAAGATTCTAGCTGTCATTTATTCAGTGCATTCTACAGCTAGAATCTGATTGGTTGCTATAGGCAACATCTCCACTTTTCAAACCCGCCGGCAAACTCTCAGCTTGATACATTTACCCTCAGATCTCCTTTATTAATAAACTCATGAGTACCTTCAATTAATGCTGTATGTTGTCTAGATTAAAAATGTTATGCACCCATAATATTCCTACACATTTGCAGAATTTATTATGAAAACTTATTAGGTAAAATCCTGCATTTTGCTGTTTCGGAAGGGTGGATTGATGCCAAGGCTAGAACCACCAAGTTTTTCTTGGTCGGTTTAGAAAAATAATGAACACATTTGCTTTTAGTTCAGTTTCTGACAGTTTTAATAAAAACTAACACTTTTTGCCAATTGTAGGTAGATCTTCTTTGCTGTCAGGAGGTATAAGCAAACGAAATGGTATTTTTGAAAATTCAAGCCAAGTTCAAACGTCTTCTGTAAAAAAATAAAAAAGGTATTACTTGTGTGGGTACCGCACAAACAAATATCTGTTATTGAAGTTGGAATTTGATGAACCCAAGAAGTTGCCAAAATAGGCTCAGCACAGAGGGTGAGAAAGTCCTCAGCGGGAAAGGGGTTAATATGGAGATTTTTTTTTTTTTAGATATAATCAAATAGTTTTGTCTATAAAAAATAAATGTAAGCTACATTGTTTAGTGATTTTACAGTTTTGGGGTTCAGTGTTCAAATGGAAAACAAAACAAAACAATTTAAGCTTGAACAGGCAACATTTTATAGTTTATTTAAGTTCCTTTGCTTTAATTGGATTCTGCAAACTCAGACTTCAGGGAGGAGAAGTTCATGTCATTTTCAGGGGCAAACACAGGATTTGTAGAGGAGGGTTTCCACACAACACCACCGGTGGGCGTGACCAGCATGCATGGAGGCGTGGCTATAATATTAGACAGTGCTTGGCTGCTCTCCAACTCTTCCTATCCCCATAATATACATGGGCAATGCTGCATGCACTACTGTTAGGTGCACGCAGCTCTCTTTTTTTCAAGCAGAGACCTGTGAAGCGAGGGCAGGGTCCAGCCACCTCAATTATACAGTGCCCCAGACTTGGAAGGCGGTTTCCGGGCACAAGAAACCCCCCCCCTCGGTTTGCCTATGATTTTCAGTATGGCCCTTATAACGACCTCATACGAAAATGTGTTTATAATAGATGTGATTTGGGTGTTCCATGAGGTTCTAATTTATTAGGAGGATTGACATTAGATTGAAAAGTTTAAAAAGCACCATATCACATATCAGAGGACAATTTAGGACAGACCTCTAATACACCAAAACCACACCCTGATCTACCAAAATCCTGCCCATTATGAGTCAGGCCACACCCCAAAAAATGGGGAATGTTGGCAAGTGTATATGCCTGTATCTTGTATGCCTGTCCTTTATTACGAACCGTTGACATCATTGATTCATTGAACTGTTATTGCAATTTACTGAATTTGATAAAAAATGTCACTTTAACATTGTTTAGTTTGTGAAAACAAAAACCCAAAACCCCCCAAAACTCATCATATACTTGTCCTCCTTTGTAACGCACATGAGCATATTATTTATGTATAGTTAAATAACATAAAAGCAGAGTGGATTAAAGGCGGATATATATTTATAATAACGGTGGAATTTAGTCTGAATTTAGCACATTGCTCTGCATTATAAATAGCCGTCAATTATCTCCCACTGTCAGCTTTGTGCTCTGTCTGATGTTTTATCAGCGCCTCCAGCTGTGCTGAATCTCAGCATCTTGTGCCATCCAAGGAACGCCAACCGCTCTCCCAGGCTGCTTTAAATACCAGCCTCTGTGAGATCTCCGGGCCTTGTTGGCGTGCGCCGCACCGATTCGAACTGCGATAATATAAGTTGTTTGTTTGTGCTGCAGAAAAATGTTAAAGGCCAGGAATCGTGCAGGCTGAGTCAGAGAAGAGGTTAAGAGAGGATGAGGGAGGGGAGGCATTTAGGGATGATAATTCAAGCAGCTGCCAGAGCTGTCATTCAGAATAGCAAGCTAATGGCTCGGAGGGCACTCGTCTCCCATCTGACATTATCTGTGCGGAGCTGCTGCAGTCAAAGTGTTGGTCCCACTGACTTTCATCTGGTCAAATTAATGTCCACCCTGTCATTGTAATTTGTTTACAGATTAATTCACACCTCCTAGTAATGACAGACAAAAAATTCAGCCACCAGCGGCCTCCAACTTGATTGCGTGATTGTGAAAGCAGCTTTTCCTGAACTAGTCACTTGACTCCTTTTGCTGTAGGCTTTTGAGACATAACAAGGAGACCCTGAGGAATCGGTGAGATATCCTGTAGATTATTGACAGTGTGAAGAGCAAGTATAGGCATTCTTTGACATTAATATCTATCAAACACTGTATCGTTGAGTTGAATAATATACATACGTTACCTGGAGCGTTTACACGTAAATATATATGTCCATAGTCCTCTCTTTCACTCCTCTGCAGCAGGTTTCCAT
The DNA here is from genome assembly GCF_038048845.1 of Mixophyes fleayi. Classification (NCBI taxonomy): domain Eukaryota; kingdom Metazoa; phylum Chordata; class Amphibia; order Anura; family Limnodynastidae; genus Mixophyes; species Mixophyes fleayi. The sequence continues at coordinate 29,958,169 of NC_134411.1, forward strand.
GTTAGAGGAGAGTAGAGCAATGTGGATTGGTTAATTCATGCACTTGGGAAAAAGCCACTGATGTCACAGCAGCTCAAATGACTGCAGCCTGAGCTGTTTGACCTGTATGAAATAGCATATACTTGTCAAAGATATTTTATTTTGGATGAAGACAATTTATTAATATGAAAATATTTATATTGTTCTGTCTTATTTTGGTATATCATTGATAATTGATGTGGTGTTGTTGTCGGTTGGAGCCTTACGTGTGAGCTGGAGAGAAGGAACGGAAGTGAAGGAGTTACTCAAGGGACAGATGTTTCTAATCACAGATGTTGGAACAAAGAGTTGCAAGAATTTCTTCAGACTTTCCAGGGAAGCCTGGATCAGGATACGCCTATATACTTTCTCAGCCAATTGTAATATGATATTTGTAAATTGTAGTACAACCTATTCTTTAGTTTGAACAAACCTACGTGTCTGGTCTGTGGGAGATCAGAGAGTTTTCAATTCTGAAAATGAGAGTGATAATGTTATCACAGCGCTTGCTTATTCATTTGTAAATAAACAATGATATAATTTTATTCTTAAAGTTTCTTTGGCTGTAGGAATTATTTTATTACTTTATTAATTGGACGCACTGCTGAGATTTTTTTCAATATGATTCGATTTGGACAAGGGACATTTGGATTTCTAATTTTGAAATGCATGGTCGACGATTTTCTCTTTTATAAGGGAAGGTAAGTTATTGCCGATCCTTTTGAAATAGAGAGAGATGTATACCATGGATTGCAAACTGGTTATCTTGTGTTTTTTTCCAATGAGATTTGTGTTGCAAAATAAGAACTTTTATTATTTTTATGTTTATCGTAGCTGTAATAGAATTTAAAAGTAGGAGTTTAAAGTGTTACATTTTTCTGTCTGCTACTTTGCTAAACAGTACATCATATGTATTTCTGTTATTGGAATGTAGGCAATATAAAACTTTGCCTGAAGTACAGGGGAGGCTGCTTTGTGAACTGCTTATCTGAGTATGAGTGTGTTGAGTGTTGAGAAGTTAAGAGATAAAATAAAGAGTTAATAAATCTACGTAGTCACTGAATACAGTGTTGAGATTGAGGGGAATCTGGCTCTCAGACGTGAGGCCTAATGGACTTTCTGGATAGTGGGACTGCGGGACCACTATCGATTGAATGCGCACTGCGGGACGCATTTTAACTTGAGAAATTTGGACTTATGTACTGCAGAGTCCAGTTTTTAAAATAAAATAAAAATAAAATAAAGATGAATATAAAATATAATGAGCGATTTATGTACTGCGGGGGATAAATCCTCAGTTAAATAGGAGAAAGATTGTCCAAAGGGTTAGATAGAAAAATAAGTTTAATTTTGTAAAACTGCGGGGTTACAAACGTGTGTTTTTTTTGAGTGATTTGTGTAAGGCTGTATGAAAATGACTAATTATTGTGATAAGCAGTTTACAAATGCAGGGTCCTTTGATAAAAAAAAAACATTTTGGATAATGTGCAAACAGAAATTGAGAAATCAGAAAACGAAATTATTAATGAATTACTGTTTGGTTTTGTGGAAAGCGGAAGCGGAACGTTGAAAGCCATTAGAAACTTTAAGCAGTGTTTTACAGTCACCTGAATCTGATCTAGGTGACTCTGAAACAGTTATGTCTGAAAAGATAGAGGATAATAATAATAATTATTCCAATAAAAGTAATTTAATAGGGAGTGGCTGCACTACCAGAAGTAACCAATAGATGGCACAGGGGCTGCATCAGAAATAGTTAACTGTAACTTTAAAAAATAAATAAAAGAAAAAAAAATACAAAGCCATATTTGTTAGATCGTCAGAAATTTATTATGGCTTTTCGAAATTTCATTGCCTGTGAGAGACATTGTTCAATTTTGTGATAATTCTAAATGCTGTGCATGAATGAAATTATTTTTTTTTTTATCTTACTAAAATTACTAATATTTAATATCATTGTGTTGCTAATTATGTATTTTCTCCTGTGAGTTGATTAATATAAACTTTTCATGATTAAGCTAAAGAATAGTAAATCTTTTAAGGATTATTATGCATAAGATGTGGCTAAAATGTCACATTAGATGGGTATATGTGTTTATATATATTTATATGTGGACATAGCAGAGCATAGATAAATGGCTGTTAAAATTTGGAGCTGAAGTTTTAGCAGAAACTTTGAGAAGCATTCTTCAAATTGCAACCCTAGAGTATAGGAGTAAGAGTTGATCATTAATTGTGATATATTATTAGTAAGAAACAGGAAGATTTGAAATATAGATTATTGACTGTTCAATTAAAATATTTTAGACACAGAATTAATAGCCCAAATAATTTAAAAATATTCAATGTGATTGTGAACCACACCTAAAAATGTCTGGTAACGATTTTATGTGCTGACAAGAATTATTTCTATCAATGTTTTTTTTTGTTCGGATGGAGAACCAGTCCCACCCCCCCCCACACCTTTTACTGCTAGTGGAAGAATGTCTTTGTGCTCAGCAGAAGAGAGGGGGGGCCATGGGTTTTGAAGAAAAAAATACATGTGTAGATTTCTGGAAAAAAAAAAAAAAAAAAAGGGCAGAGATTTTTTTTTTTTTGTTGTTGATCATCATTTATTTATATAGCACCAACATATTCCGTAGCGCTTTACAATTGGGGACAAACATAGTGAACTAATAAACAAACTGGGTAAAACAGACAAAGAGGTGAGAAGGCCCTGCTCGCAAGCTTACAATTTTATTGTTTGATTTTCCTGAGACTTTTATATCACACTGTGATTTTGTATTTATCTTATGTGTTAATAACTTACTTTTGTTTTGTTTTTACAGTCTTTGTAGACACTATTCTTAGCTGTTAATATTCCTATATCAACATGGCTACATGGTTTCCAGAAATAAACTGCAATTTTGCCAGTTCAGGTTAAGTATTTGGGTTCTTGCTTGACCCAAGGACTGATACATCTTTCCTCAGAAAGACTGCGAGTTATTCTGCATATGCACTAGTCGCTAAATAAAATCATTAGTGCACATCTTTCTAGGGATGTGTAGTTGGAATTTAAATGGGAACTATCAAAGACCTATTGTTTATTATAGTGACGAATTTAAATATAGATGCTCATAAATTGTCAATCTGTTTAAAAATAGTTGCAACTTTAGCATTATTCAGAGAAAATATCTAGTAGTCAGAATTTTTTTTATTTTTTTTTCCATTCCATATCCTGTTTTTGTTTTTGATGAATTTTGCACAAACATGACAAGTCTTCGCTGCCAGATTTGTAAATTGTAAATGAGATCTTTTGGCTTTTCTTTATCTAATTATTTGTTGGTGTAATATATTTAATACTGTTATGTTCTTAATTAGTGTGCATAGGAATGCACAGAGTGTGGATGAAAGTACTGATAAGTATATGAGATTTTTGATAAAATAATGCTTATTTATGACTGTATGGAACTTGGAACTTTTGGACTAGAACCTTTACTGCTAGATCTGACATTGAGGATACACACTTACTGGGAGAAGGTATAATTTTTTTATATATACAGATGGTAGTTATCATAGATAAAATGAGATTGAAAAGTTATGTATAAGATATAATATAAGTAGCACTCACAACAGTGTGTGAGTTAGTGCAAGGCAAAAGTATTAAACATCTACACAGATAGTAGATATGTATTCAGTGCATTGTGGTGGTTTAGAGATTGTCTAACTGTTGTAGATACTTCAATAGCATATTTTCAACATGTGAAGAAGATGCTAGATGCTATTCAGATGTCATTGCAGGTAGTGATTAAGTGTTAAGATCACACAGGTAATACTGATCAATTGCATTAGGTAATAAATAGGACAGATGAAGTTACAATAGGTGTAGTAAGAAGTCCATTACTAATTAACATTTCTTCACAGGACTTGAATTTGTTGTTGTTTCAGTTCATTACTGATCAGAAATTAATCAGAATATAAAAGTTTTGTTATTCACAGGAATTGGCACTCTGGAAGTTGAAGGGATGTGTACAAGATACTAATGGTACATGGAAAGATGGTAAAGATAGATCAGTGGCCCCAAAGGCTTACCTACCAGCACTGGCAGAAGCAGCCTATGGTCTGACTCATTTAGATAAGTATGGTATGTGTGGACTTGAGGCCTACTGGTGTCCCCCTGGCTTCTCTTCTCATGCAGGTAAAAAGGCTGGTTCATGCTTTATTTGCCTGAGGGAAGAATCCAGGTAAAGCCATATCTGTAGAACCATCACATATCCCTCCTACAGAGATTTATTACAGGTAATATAAATTGGCTTCATCCAAATAAAAAATGTTGTAATCTACTGTATGTACTAATGTTTGTAGATATGTTTTCTAAGTGGGATAGAAGTGCAATTTCACTGCAAGTTGCACTGCAGTATTTACAGCAAAGAAATTGGTATATGAATTTGTGTATAGATATGGTATATCACCGATGATTGAGAATGACAGAGGTACACATTTCAATGTGTAAGTTTGTTTTTTTAATGTATTTTACTAAAGAATAAAAAATAAGTTACTGAAACGATTTAATGGTATATAAAATACACTGAGTAAAGGGATGAAGAATACAGGGATGATTTGATTAGAGGTTTTATCTCTAATATTTTATAGTATCAGAACCACTCCCAGACTTCCATTCAATTTTTTTCACCATATGAGAGTTTGTTCAGAAGACAACCCAATATTATTATCAGTGCGCAAGAGACTTTTCAAATGCATTGAAGTTGTAACTGTTAAGTACCTGAATGAGATGAGTAAGCAGTTACAAAAGCAACAAGAGACTTTGAAACTGATTGTACTACAGATGCCTATTGAGAACTGTCAGTATATAACTAGGAAAATGTTATGGTCAGAAATTTTTAATGTTCTAGTTATTTGACAGATTGATGGGAATAACCACAGCATTGAAAGTTGCTGAAACAAGATACTTGGATTCACATATCCCACTGCAAGAAGGTAGTCGATCCGACAGTGACCTGAAGAGACGCAGAGACTAATAAAGTTTTGGAACCATATATAACAATTTTGTTTCAGGACTTGGACAAAGATGTGATTCAGGAAGAAGAATCTGACCCAGAAGTCAAAGGATAATATCCTTATTACTATTGCCATCGCTATAGGCATGATCTGTTTTCTGATTCTTATACCTTATATTATTTTATTTTATGGACATTTGGTTATGAGGACCTGATGGTAAGAACCGGTAGTGGTTTTGAGGAAATGGGGGCATATAGTCGTAAAAATAAAGAATCAGAACTGTCTTCATCATTCATTCTACTCATAACTAATAACACATACAATAATGACACATATAAGATAGAATTAAAAGATAAGTAATTGGAGATGAACCTAAAGATTGTAATGAGAGACTGTCAACCGAAATATGTATATGTCAATATTGTAATAAGCTCCTGAAAATGTGTACAATGGTATGATAGGATGAGCAATTAAACTAATTGTTGAATATGTACACATATACTACATGGACACCAATATGTTGAATTGTTGCCAATACCTTTAAATCTTACAGAGTTGCTTAATTTGCCAGAGGAAGGACCAGTTGTTGGGAAATATAATGAAACATGACCTCTTTATTTAAAATTGTTGCCACATGTATTGACTGAAAGTGTTATATGTATAAATTTTACTAATAGACCTATAGATGAGAAAAAGGAACATCTAGGTAAAAATTGGGAAAAGTCCTGCATTTAAAAATAAATCTAAAATTTAGATATGTTGAATCAAAGAGATCTTTGGGAACAGTAGCATGAAAATAAAATATTATAATGTTGCAAGATGGTGTTTGTAAAGAGCTGTTAAAGGAAAACAAACACGGAAAGTTTATAGATATTGTATACATAGATATATTGCATGTAGCAATACCATGTATTTTATTAGATGATATATTACAAATGTGGAAGTAAGGCATATAAGTGTAAACCATTGAATTAAGGTAGAATATGTTATCTAGGTTAGGTAATTCCAGTTGTTAATGTATTTACACAAAATGATTTAAAGAATATTGTATTTAAAAAGTATTTAATAGATGTTTGACTATAAAAAGAAAGGAAAGTAGTGATGAAAAGAGTGAACAACAACCAGTATCACAATTTATTAGTGAATCTACTGGTGTACAAGTATGGATTATATTAAAAATTATAGAACTGTATGAACCAATTAAACCTTGTAATCATAATATTGTGTGATAGTTTAGAGAACTATCAAATGTGGGACTGTCAAAGATATTTTATTTTGGATGAAGACAATTTATTAATATGAAAATATTTATATTGTTCTGTCTTATTTTGGTATATCATTGATAATTGATGTGGTGTTGTTGTCGGTTGGAGCCTTACGTGTGAGCTGGAGAGAAGGAACGGAAGTGAAGGAGTTACTCAAGGGACAGATGTTTCTAATCACAGATGTTGGAACAAAGAGTTGCAAGAATTTCTTCAGACTTTCCAGGGAAGCCTGGATCAGGATACGCCTATATACTTTCTCAGCCAATTGTAATATGATATTTGTAAATTGTAGTACAACCTATTCTTTAGTTTGAACAAACCTACGTGTCTGGTCTGTGGGAGATCAGAGAGTTTTCAATTCTGAAAATGAGAGTGATAATGTTATCACAGCGCTTGCTTATTCATTTGTAAATAAACAATGATATAATTTTATTCTTAAAGTTTCTTTGGCTGTAGGAATTATTTTATTACTTTATTATACTGATAGAGTGATATATAGGTGAAATATTTTGCATTCTGAATTATGTTTTGAAATGCAACCCATTTTCCCCAGTAACAGAGCAATGTCACATATTGTCATTACAGAATGACAGTGGAGGCAGTGGCGGAAATATCATTGCTGCGGAAGGTGCTGTGCGCCAGAGTCCATGGAGATAATGGAGCCAGCTGCACGGCAGATGCAGAGGGACGGGACTAGTGAACCTTGGGCCCCATTTCGCTCCTCCCCTCCTCCCCACTTCCCTGGGGTGGAGCCCACAAATTGCTAGCTCCGCCTCTGAGTGGAGAATATTCTCAGAAATGTTAATTATTGATTAGTAGCTTAAATTGCCCCAAAAAATATTTTTTTTCGTTTTCTCGACATACAGCAGAAAATGGTTAAAAACTGACAGAATCTTTTATTTATACTTAAAAATATGCATGGATTAAAAAAAAAAACATTTAAATGTTTTAACATCAGGATGAGGGTCTTTTTTTTTAACAGAGCCTGAGTCAGCTGTACCTGAATTTTTGACGGAAGCAGCAAAATTAAGGTAATTCATTTAAAGCAAAAAAATATTAATTTTCCTAATGCAAAAGTCTAACATATTCTTTACCTTGTTGGTAGATCTTCTAATTTTTAAAAGCTACAGCATTTGTCATTTAAAGAGCACACGCCCGGTAGGAGAAGGGCACCATTTGATTTGCTGCCTTAGGCTATGCGGCTATTTAATATAAAAAGAGGTAAAAATTTAGGTAAAAAACTGTAAAAGAAAATTGTAAAAGTGAAGCAATTGTCTGATGACATATAATTTTTAATGTTGATCAGTCAAACAAAGTTATTCTAAAGATTCTATATATTATTTGTTGATATTTTTGACTTATTCTTTTGGCAGGCTTTCTACATTCTTTCTATGTAATTTTTCTTAATTTTCCTAATATGTTTTACCATCAGAACACAACCCCCCAGAAAAAAAAAACAATTGGATAATATTACATATTGCATCATACTTGCCAACTCTCCCGGAATATCCGGGAGACTCCCGCATTTCGCGAGAGTCTCCCGGACTCCCGGGAGAGTGTGGCAATCTCCCTGATCTGCCCACTTCCTAGTGAAGTGGGACGAATTTTGTTCAAACGCCGCGATTCACCGGGAATCGCGGCGTTTGGCCCCACCCCCTGCTGTTAAATGACGCGATTTGCGTCATTACGTCATGGGGCGGGGCTAAAATGACGCGATCTCTGGAACCCCGCCCCCTGCACGCCCACCTCCCTCCCGCAGCTCCCGGAAGCCATCTGAAAAAAGTTGGCAAGTATGTATTACATTTAAAACCATATTATTTTACTTTTGCTTTTAACTATTCACAGTTTTGAGATTGTCTTAGATTGTCCTGAATAAAAGTTTTGCCTTTGCTAAGTATACATTAAAAATAAATAACATCAAGTATTATGTACATAGGTGCTGTGGATTGTTGCTTGTGTAGCCTAAATGTCAATGAAAGTTGGCACAGTAAATAAAACCATGAAACCAATATCATTTATAAATAAATAAATACAATTCTAATCTTTTATGTTGGTTCGTATGAATGGTGAAATATTTTTCTACCCCAGCTGCTTCCCTAGAGGAGCATCACAAAGTTAGAACAAATACGACCTCATTTAGAGTCGGACGCAAAGTCCGTTTTAGGCGCATCCAACACTATCACACATGTGCAGCAAGCACCATATCCACCTGCATCTTGGACGCAAATAACACTTGCGACAGCTTGCGGCTCAATACGAGACAATGGGAGGAACGCGGAATTGTGAAGGCGTGACCATGTAAGTAAATCCTAGTCGCAATGAGGCGCAAACGCAACACACATCAAAAAGGGCTAAAGCTGTGCGTCAGGAATTAGGTGACGCAAGCGGTTAGCTAGCTGCAGATACTGCTCGCAGCTCGGTAGGGTATTACGAATGGGATGCGACTGGGGTTGCATGCCACTCATAATACCCTACCAAGCTGCGGCACACTCCCACTCCTACACTTCTTACACGGACTTTGCGTCCGACTCTAAATGAGATCCCTAGTATGCTAATTGCATCATTCACCTTCACCCTCACATGTGCCGTGAGGACCAGACTGTGGTTTCACTATTCGTGCTCACATCAAGCTCCTGTTCTGCTGAGGACGGGGGCTTTGGGAGGGTAAAGGGGCATTGTTGAGCCCTCCAAGTTTTGATATGGGGTCCTGCAGTGTTCTGCTCCTGATTAGGACAGAATAAGCCTAGACCCTGATTCACCCAAATCATGTCCCAATAATCTCAAACTTCACCCACAGCCACACCCATGCCTTGGAAAGCCACTCCTACTTTCTGTCAGGCCACACCCCCTTTCAGGGTCTGATAAATGGAAGAGTCCATTTAAAATTGTTACTATTGGGAGGAATATCTAGATCAGTAAATAAAAAGCTCTGAAAGCAGATTCGTGCAGGAGGGAAAGACATTGCCCAGCCCAATCTCACATACTGATACATTTTCACTGGACAGAGATCGGTTTCCTCGGCATATCACCACTCTCTGCCCCTTTTTCTGGGTGCAGTGCTGTGCACAAGGGGAGGCTTTTCTAAAGTACAATGCGTTCCTGTTTTGCATTTACCATATTGTGAGGATGTTCTCTTGGTTGCCAAATTATATAGAAATTAAGCAATTCCACGCCTACATACTTTTATTTTAAAAAAAAAATCCTAGTATTAAAAGAATATCATAGAATATAACACAAGTGTCCTCAAATCCGGGGCTACGTTCTATTTCATGTGTACGAAGATTTTGGGCTAGATTTACTAAGCTGCGAGTTTGAAAAAGTGGGGATGTTGCCTATAGCAACCAATCAGATTCTAGCTTTCATTTATTTAGTACCTTCTACAAAATGACAGCTAGAATCTGATTGGTTGCCATAGGCAACATCCCCACTTTTTCAAACCCACAGCTTAGTAAATCTAGCCCTTTGTGTCATTTCTCAGGTGTCCTCTGGCCTAAATAATGACTAAAGGTGGACACTGAGTTCAGATCTAATAATAATTCATACAGTTGACCCAATGGAAGGTGAGCAAACCTTTGTCTTATTTACAAGGCGAATCAATTAGCAATTTACCGGATGAATAGGCTGCGTTTTAAGCACAGTGCCAGGGTCTTGCCAACAGTGTGGCAGCTTTAAACCACTCTATTACATTTTGGAAAATCTAATTTATATTCAAAGGGCTGAGTTCTTTCTTAAAGATGAACTGTGCTACACTTCCACACCTCTCCGCTCCATTCCTCCTGGTTTAATCTCGGGCTGATTTCTTATTTTGTGTTTCAGTTTAAAACACCGCTGCAACTGCTTTGTGTTTAATAATAGCCCAGGTGTCGTCGGACGGGAGCCGTGACCTCTATTTTTATGTGAACTTCCTGCTGATTTTCAGATTTGCTTAGCTTTTAATTTATATTAGTCTGACTGCTTGTCAATTTCACAGAAAATCATTTGGCATATGCCAGTTTAGGAATTTAATACATTTCAAATGTAATGCATTTACCTGCAAGGGGAGAGGAGAAGAGGGGTTTTTTTTTTGCCTTTGAAGCAATGAGTTGAGAAAAAAATCAATAGAAGCCCTGGCACATTAGAGATAGTGGTATACCTAAAATTAATGGTGATACTATCATTGCAGCAGTCAATGAAGCTGATATGGGCTCCTCATATACAGGGGGCCAAGGGGCCTTTTTACTATTAATTGCACTTTTGCCCCATTAACTATCATCTGTCCTAGCAGCGATGACAGGTGAATTAACGGAGCAATTTACTCGAGACAGAGCGTCCGATAGGAGACCGTCAGAGCAATGACTTTTTTCTTAAGCTAGCTCCAGGTTCTGACCTAGAGTCTTTACCGGACATGTGTGAACTAGGGTGGTTTACATTAATTAACGCAGTGGAGAGCAGGAAGGCTGCGGACAGGGTTCCGAAGATACCTCTCCTGCGATGGTCTTCCCATAGGATTGTCAGGCTAATGCCATCTTCAGATGGCTTAAGCCATCAGGGTCAAGCTCCGAAAAGCTCAACTTTTCAGAGCTGGATAAATTTGCCCAGACCGCACTCCCCACTGAGTATTATGAGGACTGCTGGATTGTGCGGTAATTTGCCTAATGCAGGAGATATCACTGCGTTAGGCTCTTGTTAAATAGCCACTTTACGTAAAAATGTCTAAACCAGAGTAAAGAGCCGTTTCCGCAGGGTTTAGGGCATGATAAATAGGACCCCAAGTGGAGTACGAGACTCCAGGGCTGACTAATGTTGCTGCTGGAAAAATGAAGGGCAGAAAATCAGAGCTTTTGACGTTACCTGTAACCTCCACGTGAGAGCTGTATTTCTGGTATTGGGGATAACTATTGGGGAGTATCTATGTACAAAGCAGACAGGAGCTGATGACAACAACTGTCCTCTAAATGTCCATATAATCAGTGCACACATTCTCTAAGAAGTCCTTAGGTGAAGTAGGCAGCTGGGAGTCTCGTACTTGGCCGTTCAGTATGTGCAGATATGTGGTAGGCTGTTATGCAGAGTGGAGTAGGGGGGCTTTGCAATGTGGGGCAATGTGTGGTAGGGACAATGTGGAGGAAGTGGCCACGCAGTGTGTGACAGTGGGCACTGTGGAGTAAGTGGGCAAACAGTGTGTGACAGTGGGCTGTACATGTGTAATGTAGCACAGAAATCTGTGCAGTGTGATACAGGGAGTTGTGTTATGTGGGGCAAGTTTTTGGATGCTCTTTGGAGGCAGGGACTAGGAAAACTATTATGTGGACAAAGCAGGGTCTCCTTAATCTCTCTCATCTATAAAGCAGTTTATTCTAGTGACAGAAATTTACTTTGTGACATTATATCAAACTTGCCAAATTTTCTTTGTTGGCTTCAGGGAGATCCTGGGGGAGGTGGGCATGCGGGCGGCGGAACTTGACGAATAATATCATTTTGGCACCGCCCCATAAATGATTGTCACAATTTTGGCCAATTACAGCAGGGGGCGGGGCTAAATGACACAATATTTGCGTCATTAAGCCCAGCCCCCCCCCTGTCACCTATCTATTGCAGGGGCGAGAACCGGGAGGTTGCCTGCCCTCCCGGGAGCCCGGGAGGTCTTCCAGAAATGTAGGAATGCAGGAGTCTCCCGGACATTCCGGGAGAGTAGGCAACTATGCGTTAAAGAAAAGCAGCCAATGAATCTCTAGAGACTGAAGTGTCTTTTACATTTCTGTCTCCATTACTGAAGTCATGTGTCTTACCTGTCAGTCTTTGATTAAATCTTGGTCTCCATGAAAATGGCCACCTCCATAGGCAGCAATACATGGACATAGGACACAATTTCTGAACTGTGTCATCATGCCACAGATGGTGAAGCCAACCACGTCTTGTACTGGCTCAGCATCAGGGAGAATGCCAGACTCTTCAGGGAGTGAGGGAGATCACCCCTATTTCAGGGAGTCTCCCTGACATTAAGGGAGAGTTGGCAAGTATGCATTATATCCCACCACATAACCAGAGCCTCTTTATTCAGACTGTCTGTACTACCTGTGTCTACAGCTTCCAACTAAACTAAACTAAAAATGGCTGTTTTTGCTACTTTTTACAACTGCATTTAAGCAGACACTTTAAGAAGAATTCTATTTTTTTTCCAAGAAATAATGATGTGTCTGATCAATATAACCATGTATATTTAAATGTATTTGCATTTTACAATTGTGAAATCTGATTTATTATGGGTGCTTTGATTAATAAATTGCTGATTATCTGTGGTGGGCAAGCTTTATATTCCAGATTTGTTTTGTGTTTTAAATTGAGGCGTGGACCTCCCTTTTATATACAAAAGGCAGCAGGTTAAAGGTCACCTGTTATGGAGAAAAAATATGTTTTAAAGACTGTTCTTTTGGGTGTTTGCGCTGATTGAGGATATTATTTGTTACTGGTTTTGATGCATATTCCACTGGCGTGCCAACGAAGACACACTATATGTATCAGGAGAACATCATGCAAATAACATTTTAGCCATTTAAACTATATTCATTTAAGATAGTAAGAGATACTGCATACATTTCCTGTACATACAGGTACAATCAGAATAGAAAATTACAAATGAACATTCTTTCCGCTGATCTGGGTGTTTTCCTATTGCACAATGATGGCTGTGAAGCCTCCGGCTGATCTCACTAGAACAATTCCATCTTAGGATCGAATTCAGGGGCAATTTGAAAGTCCCTTCCCATGTGACAAAGGAGTGTAAGCTCTGCATCATTTTGTCATATTGTCTTAATACATCCAGGCGTCTGTAGATGGCGGTGTTGTACAAAAGAGAAACCAGGTACCGACTCCCTCTACAAATTCACATTTCTTACATCTCTCAACTCCTATAATGACCGCAATGAACATTGGCAATTTTTGTATGAAAAAAAATATGCTTTAAACTGTGGCCACAGAAAGAAAAGTGTTTCTCCGATCCAGACCCGCGACCTCTCTTTCAGCACTTCATATTTAATGAGCTGCAGAGCTAAACTGCTCTGTTATAAGTCTGTTTCCCTATAGCTTGATATTTGAAAACATCTGAATGTTCTCATAAACGAAGCCAAATATATTTTTGATAATGTCATATCCAGGCACTGCCAGAGGTCTGTACATAACAATCCAGCGTTTCATTGAGTCATTCATGTGTCCCGATTTTCTCAGCATAGATGTGCTCCTTTCTTACCTCCTGCAAATCCGTAACTCAGAACTCTTCATTTCCTGGAATGTAGGCCTTAGGGACCAGTTTTATCAAGGAAAGGAAAGCAAAAAAAGGAGTAGCTTTGCACCTGGGCAAAACCATGTTGCATTGGAGGGGGGAGGTAAATTTAAAATGTGTGGACAGATTTATAGTTGGGGTAGGGCATGTCCTAGAGCAACTTTAAATTTCATTGTAAAAATAAAGCTATCAAGTATGTACACACAGTAAATTACTGCCAGACAGGTTTACCACATCATCTGCCCCTTACCCCACTAGCTTAAGGAGCTACAGTCACCTGGCTAACCAGATTTGACGACCCATGGATCTGCTAATGTATTTCACTGGTAGAGCCACCAGCCACCCTGCAGCTTCCAGCCATCAATTTCCAGAAGAAACAACACCTCCTCCCTGGAGTCGCTCCTTATATCTAGGGTCTAATTTTCACTGTGTTTTCCCCTCCCTGGGCAAAAACCTTGGGTCTCTCCTTGTTAAACATTGGTGAGAGATGAGCTGTACTTCCACAGAAACTCCTCTATTAGATTGTAGACCAAATGTCTGGAGTAGTCTTGTGAGAACAATGGATACTAATTAGCTCCCCACTCACCAGTATCTTGCAATCTGTTCCCTACCCATAATGCATCTGGCTTCACTTTAAGGACAATGAATAACAGCAATATCAACAAGATACAATACACAATATACATATTTACAATGAGCTACAATGTCCACTTATCCACATGTAATTAGACACTGCAGTTGTAGTCTGTTGAGCTGGGGAACAAAAGTAAGAGCTATAAAAGGTACATGCTATAATCCACATATTGTGAGAAACGAGGGACAGGCTGGTTAAGGTGTTATCAAAGTAGTTTCGTCATAGGCCATATCCTGGATCCACGTATAGTAGACGAGAGTAGCTACTGCTCTCCATGCCAGTGGTCCGGCTCAGTGTGGGGGCACCTTGGAAACATTAAAAATGCTGAGGCCCTGATTCATGCTCATATATACGATTATTTGCATAACGTATCTTGGGTAAAAGCGGACTTTACGCCAATGAACGCGATTGCATGCAATTCATGTCTGAACGTAAATGAAACTATTGTCTATGACTTGAAGGGGTGGAACGGGGGAGAGATGTGGCGGACTAACATTGGCAATGTACAGTAAGGGCGTGCCGAGGGCATTCAGATGCAGAAGCGGCTGCATCAAGTCCTAGGTTTATCGTAAGTTCGCCTGGTTTCACCGTATCATTTGCACCAACTACAGTGCAGGTGTAAGTGCCGACTGACAGTGAGGACACAACATAGTATTTGTATTAAAAACTATACCTGTGCATGCCACACTACTAGCTAGCATATAGCATGTGTATTCAAAAAAGATTGACTATAAAAGTGCATTGTATAACAGTACGCATTGAAAGCATCTCCATTTATGCATTTAGGGCCTAATTCATTAAGGAGAGCAAAGCATAAAAAATGAGTAACTTTGCACTTGGGCAAAACCATGTTGCATTGGAGGGGAGGTAAATTTAAAATATGAAGACAGATTTATAGTTGGGGTAGGGCATGTTCTAGACCTTTATATTTCAGTGTAAAAATAAAGCTATCAAGTATTTGTGTGATACATGACAACACAGCCATTATTTAACTTATGTGCAAAATAATAAACGAATTTTGACCCCTTGCATTGTAACATGGATTGTCCCGGAGAACATTTACTCTTTTTTTTGCCTTACTTTCCTTAACGACTCAGGTCCTTAATGTTTCTAACAATCGTTTTTTTGATTAATAATTATACTGTTAAGAGTTGTTCATTTATTTTATAATATATATTTTCTTTACTCGTCCTTGATGTGACTTTGCGTACACTGCAGTCTGTTGGACATACAGTAAATATCAAGCATCAAATCAAAACATATCTTGAGATCTGGAGATGGATTTGAATACGGATTGAATAGTTAATAGATGTGGCAGATTCAAGCTCTGTGCGTCTTGTACGTACGCTTGTTTTTACTGTATCATTTGTACCAGCTACAGAGCAGGTGTAAGTGCCGACTGTTAGTGATGACTGTCATGGTATCGATATTGTATTGAAAACAACATGTATGCGTGCCACTAGCGAAACAACTATAAAAATGCACTGTATGTACAATGTGCGTTAAGAACATCCTGATTTATGTATTTCATGTAAATAAACAAATTTAATTTTTTATTTTTTATTAATGAATATAATATTAGTAGTTGGTAAATTCTGTTTTATATATATTTTTTTGCATGTGTTCAGATGGAACTTTATAATGCACATATGTGCATATCATGCAGTCTGTTCTATCTTTTAACATTGGACAAGGCAGAGCGCACTTATACGCAGTTTGAAATGGGAACGCATCTTGGATTTGAATACGGGCGCACGTATGCTCAGGTTCCGCGCTCGTTTTAAAAATGCAATTTGCAGGCTGGAAGACGAACCAGGCCCTCAGTGTTTTAGATTCCCCCTAACCATTGGCGCTCTAGGAGCCATAGGCAAACAGAGGGGGGTTCCCTAGTGCCTGGAAACCCCCTCCGAGTCTGGGGAATTGTATAATTGAGGTGGCTGGACCCTGTCCCCGCTTCACACGGCTCTGCTTAAAAAGAGAGTGCTGCGTGCACCTAACAATAGTGCGCGCAGTATTGCCCATGTATATTATGGGAATAGGAAGAGTTGGAGAGCAGCCAAGCATTGTATAAAATTATAGCTACGCCCCCATGCATGCTGGACACACTCACTGGCAGCATGGTGTGGAAACCCCTCCCTACAAATCTTGCGTTTGCCCCTGGGAGCCTGCCTAAATGGACCTAATGGTAGCGCTGACCCTTCTTCCTGGTCTTACAGAGACTTTATAACTGGGTACTTCCTGAAAAATTCATGAATCACTGACATCGATACTTATATTATTGCATGTAACTACATGCTTTTATATTTAAAAGATAAGGCAAATTCAGTGTCTTCTCTATAAGGGAACACAAACATCGACATTCTGGGAGATTATTGCAGAGTTACAATTGCTTACCTGCATATGGCTCTGGAGGGACCATGGGAAACCTAATTACAAGGCTCCATTATACAGTCAAAAATAATATATGCTATGTAGTAGTTATGTAACCCTGCTCCCCGGCTCAAGAGCTGCCTGAGGGTGACAGACTGCCTCTTTGTAATAGAGACAATCCTGACAGCAATTACATCGGTATCATTGGGGTGCTGCAAGAGTGGGCATCAGCCATACTGGGACATTCTTCAAATATATTTTTAGCAAAGAGACTTAGTAAAGAGGTTGATGCATAATTGGAGGCAAAAGAGCAGGGAAGACAAGACTATATCCGCCAATACACAGAGCCGAATGCATCTTGAGAAGTGTCCCCCTCTGCATCAAGGCATATGCCTTGGTCTCCACGGTGACTTAGTGGTTAGCACTTCTGCCTCACAGCGCTGGGGTCATGAGTTCGATTCCCGACCAAGGTCTTGTCTGTGTGGAGTTTGTATGTTCTCCTTGTGTTTGCGTGGATTTCCTCCAGGTGCTCCAGTTTCCTCCCACACTCCAAAAACATACTGGTAGGTTAATTGGCTGCTATAAATTGACCTTAGTCTCTCTCTCTCCTTCTGTCTGTGTGTATATTAGGGAATTTAGACTGTAAGCCACAATGGGGCAGGGACTGATGTGAGTGAGTTCTCTGTATAGCGCTGCGGAATTAGTGGCGCTATATAAATAGATGAAGATGATATGCGCCTGGATTAGGATAAGTCTTCATCAGCACATACTTACACCTGTCCTATAACATGAATGTGAACACAGCCTGCATGTGAATTCCTGTTCCTCCAGGTATAAGTGCCAGAATCACGCAAGTTTGAATAGAACCATATTACGCCCACTTTCTGGGTATGCACAGAATGATTTCACGCAAAGCTTCCCACTTTGCATCAGACCCTTTATTTTTAGTTTCCCTTTGTGTTTGTTTAATGTATCTATTAAGGAATACATGTATACATATATTATTTTATAGAACCTAGTTTCTATAATAGTGCATTTAAGTAGAGATGTTTCGAGTTCGTTTTCAAAGTGGCTTTCAAACCGGTTCACATAATGAGCTTTGATGTTTGAAAATTTGTAATAAATTAAACCAATTTTTTTAGCTAAATTCTATGAAGGAAAATGGGTTCAAGTTGGTTAGAACGTGTTTAAATTTGAATTTATATGGCTCCATTTGCCAGTATTTTGAACTGTTTTCCATGTGACTTACACACTGGAACTTCAAGCTCAAACACAGTAACGTTCACTTTAAAAAACTTTTAAATGACTATAACATGTAGCCATTTAAATTAGAACAGGCCACACTTATTTCTATATATAGTTTTTTTTAATAAACCCCAATTTCAAACCCTAAATTTGGGCGCTACAGTCAAAAGCAAATTGAACCTCTGAAAATCACATTTTTTTTTCTGTGAACAAGTTTGGGGCTCTCAAAATTGATTCAAATTTGATCCGGTTGGAATAAGTAGAGTATCTTCACTTGTACAGTAGGTCCACTTGCAAATTTAATTGTTTGCCTTAGTTCCATTGTTTGGTTATGGGCTTGGTTTAATGGCAAAGGATATTATTCGACACCAATCAAGGCAGGGTATGATGTCATCACCGGCACAGCTAGATCCGTCAAGGTCCAAAAATATGCCCAAAACCGTCAAAGCGGTGCTATACACATTGCGCCGCATTCATTATGGCATGTAATTGCCGATATGTGGCGTATTTTATGTAAAATCGCACTGCGCATGCCCAGAAAGGAACCATACCCCAGAGAACGCAGCAATGTCCAATTTATCTTTAAGTGAAACGGACCCTTACTACAACCTACGATTTCATGGGCAGAAAATGGGCATATGCCCGTAGTCAATGTACAGTAAGGACGTGCCAAGCTCCAGCGCACACAGCAGCATCTGATTCAAGCTTTGGGCATCTCTAAGATACGGGTTTTTTAGTCGTATCACTTGCACCAGCTACAGGTCGGGTGTGAGCGCTGGTCGCTAGTGATGACGGCTGTGTATTAATGCTAGAACATGTGTTTGCAATCGGGAGCAACTGTAAAAATATATTTTATGTACAGTAGACATTAATAACATTCTAATTAGTGTATATTAATGGGCGGGCGGGCGCTTTTATCTTACAGTTTCAGTAATATATAGAGAACCACTGGGGAGAATGGAAGAAATCTGGATCTCGGTGCTTTGACTCATGAAGGAGCCGGAAGATGTTTATTTTTTAGCACATATAGTACTTTGTGCAGTGGATGTGAATGAAATTGAAGGAGATGTACTGTCATTGAGTGATAAATAGTGCATCCATTCAACTCAACATGTCAAGCCCAAGCGCTAAGTGGAGCATGAAATGGTATATATCAAAGCGCTTATTCTAACATCGGTATATGCAGCGTGACTGCTTCAGTAAGGAGCATTCCCAACGCATGGCGGGTAAGAGCTGCTCACACAACAATCACAGGATTAAATCCTCTCCAGGAATTTGGAAAATTGATGCTTCAGCTGTCACAGTTTTAACTGCAAAAACATATGGAGGTTATTAATTTAATCTGGTGCACAGGAAAAAGGTCCTGTAAACCGTCACAGGCAATCTGGTGTTTGGTTTCATGTTCTAAGCAGCCTAAATGTATTGAAATATGTCTAATGATGTAGTATATATTTGTAATTATAAACTATATATACCACCTATATAGTTTTCTTTCTATGGTGCCAGCAGTGACATTTTTTTCATGGTTCCATTTGACTCATAGCCCCATCCAAAAACTGAGAATGGGTTGATGGGGTAAGTGGAAGGACCAATCAAAAGCTGCAATCAAGAAAATATTTGTGGGTGCACCTTCCACAGTATGAAGGTGTTAATATAATTTAGGTGGATATATTTGTTTTTTAAGGCGACCCACTGCTGCCATCTATATTTTCTCTATTACACCCATGATGAGTTAGAGTCTAGGTAGGGAAGGGGGGGTGGGCGATCGCCAATAATATGGATCCGCCCCTGTTCTGAACCAGACACATGTACAGAGTAGATGGGAGGGGTACGAGAAATGGCGGTATGGTGTATCACCGTTTATCAGCCCACTGACTATAATTGGAAGATAGTCAATGCTTGCATATTGCCATGGAATGCCCCCATAGACTTTTTAGTTACTCATACAACCAAGTAAAGGAAAATAATGTGTCGTTGTGTCCGCAACAAGCTCATGCCTCTTGTTAAAAACCCAGCACATTCTTTGTTCATTTTTCAGCAAAGGCGAACCGAGGAAGAGGGGGGGGGGGGGGGGGTTCCTCGTGCCTGGAAACCCCCCTCCAAGCCTGGGTGGCTGGACCCTGCTCTCGCTTCACACTGCTCTGCTCGAAAAGAGAGAGCTGCATGCACCTAACAGTAGTGTAGGCAGCATTGCCCATGTATATTATGGGGATAGGAAGAGTTGGAGAGCAGCCAAGCATTCTGTAAAATTATAGCTACGCCCCAATGCATGCTGGTCACGCCAACTGGCGGCGTGGTGTGGAAACCCCCCTCTGCAAATCCTGCATTTTCCCCTGAAACCCCTCTTGAGATATGTTGAGTTTAAATCATATGCAAGACTGGAGAGGTACAGTGCAAAATCTTTTTTGGCAACGCCACGCCTCATGTTTTGCGCTGGTGCACCTAGTTTTCTGGTGTAAAGTTTCTTTCTGAGCATGCACAAATCAGTTTTATGCAAAATACACCAAGTATCGGCAGTTTTGTTCCTTGATGAATCGGGCCCAGTATGTGGATTGATCTCTTTGTGTACTACTGACTCTACAGCACTGTGGAATCTCTGACACCTCATAAATAAATGACGTTGAGGATTAGACAGTACATATCTGACAGCGAAGTCATGCAGGGAACGGAAACATTGATCCCGATACCTGCACTATTTTCAAAGCGGTTTTCTCAAGTCGCATTCCGTCTAGAAAGTGGTGGGAGCCAATTCTGACAAAACACTTTCCTGACATAGCCCAAAAGCAGAAATAAAGTGAACCCTCTTTCTTCTTAATACTATCTCTTTAAAAACCCCTGCAGCATTCATCTTTACCTCATTATGCTTTATGTAGCAATCCCCATAAAATGAATTCCAAGTGATGTAGGCAAGCTTTAACATTATAGAATATTTCCTGCCTGTTCCACCTTGCTGCCTTTAAATTTCATGAATGGCAACAGTTTGTAAGGGGTTTAATGCGCTATTAACCTTTTAAGGGAGATATTGTGCCTGCGTCTTAATGAATCCAGGGAAATTGCTGCTCTCCCCGAGCCTCAGCTGCAATAATGATCCGACGGCCGCCGAATGCTAGCAAGAGTCACTGTGAGATCAGGACTGGGGCAAGATAATAGGAGAATATTATAAATGAAAGGACGTAAGCACAGGGTAACATCACAGCCATAACCTGCAACCCCAATGAGTGTCTATTATAATGACACGCGCTGGAAGGAATTCCAGGAGACAAAAGAATTACTGTGGAGGTGAGAAAGGGCTAACATTCACACTAGTCTCTCATACCTACCTATTTATCCTTTATTATATTATTCTGTATTTATTAAACCTCTGCGGCCACACTGTGTCATATAATGCCATGGCTCAGTATGAATAAGCAATGATGATAATTTTATGATTACCATAATAATCATGTTGAAATCTACTTACTATTTACTATGGAAACACAGTTTATTTTTTCTTGTAAGTGGAAGAACCGTTGGGTAAAAATTATTGCACAGAGATAAAATGTGCGCTACTAATCATGTGCGGAGTACTCATAGGCAAACCGAGGGGGTTTCACTAGTGCCTGGAAAACCCCCTCCAAGCCTGGGGCACTGTATAATTGAGGTGGCTGGACCCTGCCCCCGCTTCACACATCTCTGCTGGAAAAGGGAGAGCTGTGTGCACCTAACAGTAGTGCACACAGCATTGCCCATGTATATTATAGGGATAGGAAGAGTTGGAGAGCAGCCAAGCACTGTCTAAAATTATAGCCACGCCCCCATGCATGCTGGCCACGCCCACTGGTGGCGTGGTGTGGAAACCCCCTTTACAAATCCTGTGTTTGCCCCTGGTACTGGTATAAGAGACTGGAGGTGCCCTACCCTCAGGTGGCACCAACAGCAGCTTAGAAAGTGTCCAACTGAACAGTTAAAGTTGAACTGTTCATCGAAACTTAAAGGTGTAGGAAAACACAGGCAGAATGCACTATTAATTGCAATAGGGCTTGAACACTCAGCAGCAGAGGGGTTAGGTGTGAGGTAGGGTGTGAGCCAGTGGCGGAAGTACTATTTGTGCAGCAGGTGCAGTGCTCAGGGGCCCGTGGGGATAATAGGGCCCGCTGCATGGCAGATGCAGAGGTTCAGAGGTCCAAGTTCCCTCCTCCCTGCCTCCCTGCATCAGGACCCACAGCTCGCTAGTTCTGCCACTGATGTGAGCATTATGTGATCGACTCACGCCCGAATTTGGGTGACCTCTTCAGCCACGTAAGCCTCATTGCAATATTGTGCTCTGGTCAGGGGTTTAACTACCCTATTAAACACTTATTTTAATTCTCTATAAAGGCGTTTAAAAAAAAAATGTTTTTCTCGGTTCCACCGGTTTCCCGTACTTTGGGTTAAATGTATCAAGCTGCGGGTTTGAAAAGGTAGAGATGTTGCCTATAGCAACTAATCAGATTCTAGCTGTCGTTTTGTAGAATGTACTAAATAAATGATAGCTAGAATCTGATTGGTTGCTATAGGCAACATCTCCACATTTCAAACGTGCCTGAAACTCGCGGCTTGATAAATTTACCCCTTTAAGTTGTCGAGAACTCACATAACTCACTTGAGGATATGGAAAAAAAAATCTGTTTATGAAGGGCTCTGCTGAGTCTTTTTTTTAAGACTGAATTTGATTTCACTGAAGACATTTTTAATGGGTCCTAAATAGGTGGAATCAGGAAGGCAGTTTTTGGTGCAGTAAATAGCAAATAAAATTCAAAGCAGAAATTTATTTTGGTAATCCTGCATAAATTAACTCCTATATTAGCAACATTTCTCATTAACACAGTTTTGCCCTGGGAAGGGCCATTTTGCAGAAATGCGAGCTTTAAGCAATATAATATTGTTTGAGATCTGGATTTGCTTTGTTGTTCCTTGGAATGGCCATTCCTTACCATATTTGTAAATTTGCATATTGCTGAATTTATTGTCTATAAATTAGAGATGCTCGGGCTTGGTTTAAAACCGAGCCCACCCGAACTTAAGAGGATCTGAGTAGGCTCGTGAGTCGGCTCGGTACTTTCGCACCTCCTCGGATCGGGTTTTGTATTCCATAAGTACCTCCCCATGAGATCCAGCGCCATTGCTCATACAGAAACAGGGGTAGCAGTGTTCTTGTCACTCTCCAGTCTCCAGTGACATTGCTCAGTGCCATTGCTCACACAGAAACAGGAGGGGTAGCAGTGTTCTTGTCACTTGACAAAAATTTACTGGAAATTAATATTATTGAGGTTAATAATAATGTAGGAACAAAAAAAGAGCCAAATTATGTGATTTTAGAAAAAAATAGGGATTTTAGGAAAAAAATTGGGATCCAAAACCATAACCAAAACACTCGATGTTTTGATTTCGGAACTACTTAGTTATCATTTTTGCCTTATGGCAAGGTGCTCCATAATGCTGGAAAAGGCATTGATCATCAACAAACTGTTCTTGGATGGTTGGGAGAAGTTGCTCTTGGAGGATGTTTTGGTACCATTCTTTATTCATGGCTGTGTTCTTAGGCAAAATTGTAAGTGTGCCCACTCCTTTGGGTGAGAAGCAACCCCACACATGAATGGTCTCAGGATGCTTTACTGTTGGCATGACACAGGACTGATGGTAGCGTTCACCTTTCCTTCTCCGGACAAGCGTTTTTTCAGATGCTCCAAACAATCTGAAAGGGGATTCATCAGAGAAAATGACTTTACCCCAGTCCAATCCCTGTACCTTTTGCAGAATATCAGTCTGTCCCTGAAGTATTTCCTGGAGAGAAGTGGCTTCTTTGACCTGATGTCAACTGAAATTTTTTTTGTGGCAGCACTGAAATGCAGTGGAAATGTTAGTTTTGGGATAAAGGTCATTGTCATGGCAAAGAGGGACTTTTAAATTAATTGCAATTCATCTGTTCACTCTTCATGACATTCTGGAGTATATGTAAATTGCCATCATAAAGACTGAGGCAGCAGACTTGATAAATGTGATAGATAATATTTGTGTTATTCTCAAAACTTTTGGCCATGACTGTAGATAGCCTAATACATGTTACCTACACTTTAGTTGTACAAGTTAAAAAAAATCAAGTTCCCCACCAAATGGAAAACTTTCATTATGCTTATGTGGCTTTCTGAGCAACAATGAATGACTATGTCATGGAGCATTCAGGGGTGCTGGACAGGGCCTGCTGACATTCTAGGTAATGGCAAATTATACGGAACTTATACAGACTGCTCGTACCATTCAAGTTGAGCTTGATCTCAATTTTGTGTGCAATGAACGAAAATGTGCTCTAGTCATCACCAAAAAAACAGGGAATGCCTAGACTCAAGACATGTAATCAGGTCAAATAAATAACAGATATTACATTTGGTTCTGATTGTCACCACAACTGAGGCCTTTTAGAATCCTCTTATTTATTTATTTTTACTTGCTTGCAAATCGAGTCAGATTCTAAATTTGGTTATGCAGGTTAACTGCAGATTTTCATAATCACTGCGGTCGTAATTGGTTAGTGCTACCCTTTATATTCTTGCAGGTGTCCCATTTTTGTTGGTCCAGCTAAAAAAAAATATGCATCTTTATTTGAAATATATGGCAGCATCCATTTGGCTATGATGCATAGCTTAGATAAACTAAAATGACAATAACATGCCAATATACAGGGGGGTTAGATTGATTATCTGAAGGCATAATAGAGACAGAAGAGAAGAGCAAATGCAGTCAGATTCTAGAAATGTCTTGGACAAAAGGTTATGGAGATGGAACAGAAGCTGACACAATGAGGACATGGTGGTAGTTTATTTTAAAGGAACTAAGGGACTGGTAACATCCTAGGCTACATTATAATTTAATGATGGGCATGAAACCACAATCCAAAAGTTATAAAACACCAGTGGTGACATGTATCAAATAGCAATTTTAATATTGCCTGCATGTTGGTAGCATCAGACCCATTATGAACTCTTGACTTTTCACAGGTGACAAAAGACTCAGTAGGGAAAGCAAGCAAAGTAGCACAGGGTGAAGGAAGAGGTGAGGAAGAGGTTAACTTCTCAAAGAAGGATTCTAAATCTCCACCGCCTTCATCTTATTGGGTGAGCTTATGCCCTTTATAAGGCCTGGCAGCCTCATTACAGTAGAACACCAATTGTAAATGGAGGAATAGTCTAATGTCATCCAAGAACCTTGAGATTCAGGAGCTCAGGTGTTTGTAGAAGCCTTCAGGTGACCACGTGACAACAAGACAGATTTGTCTCTAGATAAAGGGCCCGGTTCACCACATGAAGACTGGTGTCTATCCCTAATGAGCCGCTACAGAGGTAAGGCAATTACCCTGCAGGACTGGTGCTGATACGGCTATACAGCCACTGAGCGCATTCTAACTAAAGAAGTGTCAAACACGGAGGTGTCATGCATAGGAATGACTTATCTCAAGGTGACTTCCTGACCTGCCCCATTACACCGAGGCATTGCAGATGAGGCATGGGGCAGTCTCTGAGTCATACACCATCCCACCATGTGTAGCTTGAAGAATTCCTACACGATGGAGGTAATGTATGGGAATCATGGAGCAATTTCAGGCTTAGTTTGACTGGTTTATCAAAGCCAGCCTGAGAACCACACTCACCTGTCTGTGCTGAGTCAATAACTGGGGGAGCCAGCAATTGATCCAACTCTGCAACACTAGACACAGTGCTAAGATCAACTGTTACAAACTCAGCATCACTAAAGCCTATTAAACACCCAATGTGTCACTAAACACAGAATATGTCCGATGGTATGATTTCATCAGCCACAAATTACAGCAGCACAGTAAGTTCGTCTATCAGGCAAAGCAATGACTGT
Source organism: Mixophyes fleayi (assembly GCF_038048845.1). Taxonomy (NCBI): domain Eukaryota; kingdom Metazoa; phylum Chordata; class Amphibia; order Anura; family Limnodynastidae; genus Mixophyes; species Mixophyes fleayi. The sequence continues at coordinate 29,983,838 of NC_134411.1, forward strand.
CTCGGTTCCTTCTTCTGTGTCATTGTCACTTCCTCCACAGCATTGTTACTTTCATCTGCAACACCTACTGCGAGTGAGGCTGAAGGAGGCAAAACCTCCACTGTGCTGGACTCATTGGAGCAGCAACAAGCAGCAAAACCGTTTCAACCACCAGTTAAAACAACTGGTGGGACTTCTACAAAATCTCATCCCTCTGCACATCATCTGATGGTATCTCTGCGGAGGCCTAAATCTTTTCTTAATCTAAACCTCCTACTAGGAATGGGCAATTTAATATTTAGTGTTTTTGTATTTCTTTAACCCTTTTTTTTATTGTTTCTGTTTGTGGTGCTTTCTCTTTATTTCTTTTTTTTTTGCATCTCTTCGCTCTCTGTCTTTTTTTTCTCTTCTTTTCACACCTTGGTCCTGGTCATCAAGGAACGGAAAATGAAAGTATTGTGCTTAGTAATCGGCACTTACATCTGATCTGTAGCTTGTGCAAGTGACATGACAGAAAATCAAGTACATTTGAGATGGCCAAAGCTTGAATCAGACGCTGCTGCTTGAGCTGGAGCTTGGCTCGCCCTTACTGCATATTGACTACGTGCATACGCCCGTTGCCCCCCCATTCGGCCTCTGAAATTGTAGCTGTAGTAAGAGTCCTTTATGTTCGAAGATGATTCTGGCATATGGTTAGTTTCTGGACATGCGTAGAGTGGTTTTAAGTAAAATTTTGTCATTTACGTACCTTAATGAATCGGGCCTTTTTTCTTCCTTCATTGTGTCTCCTTTTAAATCTCTCTCTCTCCCTTTCTCTCTCTTTTTCTCTCTTCTTTTCAGTCGTTAGAAAAATGACAGCAGGAATTCTGCCCAAAACACGAAGCCAATCTCGTACTGAAAAATGTGTGAAAATCCACAACTAAATGCGGATTGAGGTGAATATTCTGCTGTACAGTTTGACGATTCCGCTCATCTATACCCTATATATATTACGTGTGATATCAAAACATGTAAAACGTAGGGTGCGTTCCTTTAATAGTGCAGCTTGTTCGTTAGAGTCAGTAGCGGAGGATGTGGTTAGCGTTTTGCAGAAATGTGGCATTGCAGCAAGAAATTCCTGAATGACTTTCTGTTTCTTTCGAACAGTCTATTAAATGCAAGTTTGTCCTTCTCTAGAACAAGCACGAAATTCTAAAAAAAAAAATTCAGGTTTAGTTCTCATTTGAATCTGATATGTGTTTAGTAATTTGAAAAGTGACATTTAAAAGTTGGTTACAGTGACAGTATAATTAATCATCTATGAAATGTACTTGAATATTGAGGATTATTGAGTAAATATCACTGATTTTATAACTCAAATTCCAGGCACTGTCCAGTCTGACATTAAATACATGTTTCATAACATTAGTAAGGATCATAAAAGTGCATGGTATTCACAGGGGTCTCTATACTCAGGGGAGGGCTGGCAAACTTTATTTTTCCCAGTTACATCTAATGTGTCTCTAATTTATTTATTATGCTTCCTTAAAGTATCTCATGAATGTCCCTATTAATTTTAGAGACGGTATCTTGTTCCAAAGATTTATACTCTTCTAACTCGGAGAACGGGTGGGTCAAACTTCTAAGTTCATCAATATCTTGATCTAATTTTAATAGCTCATTTCTCCTTTCTTTTAGGATAATATCTATAAGTGAACAAGAGCAGATATTGAAAATATTTATTCATTCCTATATTAGAGACAAATTAGATGTCACTCGGAAAAATGAAGTGGATTCCCCCATAAACCCCCTAGTCAGGAAAGAAAAATTCCTAATATATAGAAGAGATAATAATGATTCAGGTTCTCATTGGGAGAGATATAGAGACAATAAAATACACTCAGAAAAGAAATGGGAAAATAATTATGATATTTCTTCATCGAAACCCCTTTGATTCCTTGATGGAAATAGAGGAGACACCCACCACAAGCCATGATTTTTTCCACATGGGGAGAAAATCAGTCAGGCAGAAAAGATATTGATTACGAACCCACATGTAAGTGAAAAAACTATATTAAAATATACAAAGTGTAGGATGAGAGGTGGGGTAGCTAAACTAAATAGGCGGAAATAAAAAAAAAAGTAAAAAAGACTAAGGATATTATACATACTCTCAATAATAATTTAGATGATCAGGAAGTTAAGATTTTCAATCTCAGTAATCATGACCTCACGGATGATGAGAATAAAGTTTTATTAAAAGGACTTAAATTTGCCCCCACTAATTCTATTAATTACTTTGACAATCTATCAACAAAATAAATAATATACATTTTGGGGATGAAAGCTCTAAAGATATCCAAATATGTTTATTTAAGAAAAAGTCTACATTTAATCCACCCAATAATAGGGGTTCTTTTATAGAGAGCTTTGGTAGAATGGTACAGAAAGAACTGGAATCTATTCTCAAGGGTACAAGAAAAGTCAATTTAACTAAGAGAGAAAGAGGGATGCTTTGAAATATTTGAAGGATGATCCCTCATTGGTCATAAAACTGTCTGGTAAGGGAAGGAGCATTGTTTTGTTGGATATGGATAAATATATTGCAGAGGTTCTTAGACAGCTGGAAGAAGTTGATATTTATCAACCTCTGTAGAGTGACCCTACTGACAAAATTAAAACTGCACTTAAGTCCCTGTTTATTAAATATAAAAATATGGGAGTTTTGAGTACAGAAGAGTTTGAATATCTAACTATTATATATTACACTACTCTAGTTTTATACATTTTGCCAAAGGTACATAAAGATGCCAACAATTCTCGAAGACTTAAGGAGATTCAATGGAATAATGGATGATTTTTTAGTTACGGCTGATGTAGAATCCCTATATACGTGTATTACACATGAGGATGGCATTAGAGCCATTAGATATTAATTGGAAAGGGAAAATACTAAGTCCCCTGTGAAAGAATTTATATTGGAAGGGATTCATTTTATACTTACCAATAACTACTTCTACTTTGAGGGACGTACTATTTACAACACAACGGGACAGCCATGGGCACTAGGTTTGCCCCTAGCTATGCCAACCTATTTTTGGCATATTGGGAGGATCAATTTATTTGGATCTGAATATTTATATAGTGGAGAATCAAATCCATACCAAAACTCAGAGGAGTACTGGAGAAGTAGCACTATAACCGACCCGATATTAGTAGCGCAGAGCAGCAGCAGGAGAGTCTCTAGGACAACAGTAGTTCAAAAATAGAGTGATGGCTGATGTCACTGGTACAGCAGAAGTTCAACAGAGGCAGTAGCGGAGTAGAACTTAGCTAGTCCGATGATGGTAATTCACAGCAACAGCAGGTGAGTCACTGGTACAGCGGTAGTTCAAAAGAGGCAGTAGTGGAGTGGAACTATAGCTGATCCGAAGATGGTAACTCAGCGCAACAGCAGGTGAGTCACTGGTACAGTAGAAGTTCAACAGAGGCAGTAGCGGAGTAGAACTTAGCTGACTCGATGATGGTAAATCAGAGCACAGCAGGTGAGTCACAGGTACAGCAGTAATTTCAACAGAGGCAGTAGCAGAGTAGAACTTGCTGATCCGTAGATGGTAACTCAGAGCACAGCATGTGAGTAAGACCGAAAGGAGCCAGGTCCTTACAGAGAGTGAATGAACTTGAAGAATAGTCATCGGACAGGAGGAAGTGGGAGGTTTAAATAGTGCTCCAAAATGCCAGGACCAATGGGGAACAAGTAGAAGGTCATAAGAGAGGGGAGCAGGCTTGCACATGCGCAGAGGAGATGGTAGATGTATCCTAAGGTGTAATCAGGATTCTGGAATCACCGCTTACAGAAGGAAGGTAACAATGCCGGTGCCCGTCCGCGGGCTGGCATGAGACAGTGAGACAGGATGACGCTATGTGTCCTTTTTGTCTACTTCCATTTATGACATTATGGCACGATCCCTCTGAGGAGTGAACTGTGGGAAGACACGCCAGTCACCTCCATGCTGTCAAAACAGGGAGGCATTCTCTGCTGAATCTGAAGAGGTATTACGGAACTCTTTTTGAAGATCGCCACCTGATCGATTTTTGAGACTTAATTTCCCCAACTGTCGGAAGACGCGCCGGCGGTCTTCATGCTGTTGCAACACGGAGAAACAGTGTCTGATCGGAAAGGATAAAGCGAGTGTACTTAATATTACATCCAGAACCCATGCTGAAGATTTTGATTACATTTATCTTCGAGACGGGAATCCTGTAAGTACAATTCCTTGTGGCTAAAGATTGAAGAAACTTTGTGAAATTATGTTTGGTCATTGAAATGCCTACCATAATTTGTGAGGATGGAGGATTATCTACAATTTTGTGTTTTTTTTGAGACTTTGCTTGATTGTTTATTACCTGCATAGAGTGGAACTAGAAGCACTTTTGATATCCCCCTTTTTGTAGTTCATTTATACCTGCGTATTAGCCTGGCATGGAAAGTCAGGAGGGCGATACAAGCATATTAGCCGAGCTGCAGATTGTGTGTCGGATTGTGACCTATTAGCAACATAACACTATGGGGCTATGGTAAGGTTAGATGTGAACGGAGCAATCTTGACTGTATGTGACAGGCATATTGTTTATATAAAACAAGTGTATTTTATATATTTATCTATGTTGTTCTTATTTATAGCTTTTCATGTGTGTATCTTATTAAGACCTGAAAAATGTTTTATGAAAGATAAAGGTAGATTTCCTATCCCCTAGTTTGTTCAGTACTGTTTTTAATATATTTTATTTAGAAATTCAATATTGCTTTTTTTGTCCTTTCATTCTGTTCTGATCTACAATATTTCTTTATCTTGTAACAATACTTTGAAATCAACAAAGTCACATCTTTCTGCAGAATGTTGGAGTTAATTTAAATTGTAAAGCACCTTTCCGGAGATCACACAAGAGCAGAATAAGTTTTCCTTTCAACTTGGGCAGATGTTTTATAAAAGTTTGTATCTAAGCCCGACATCAAATCGTGCAATCCAGCATATTAGATGAACATGGGCTCTACAGCTCGTCTTCAGAGCTACATCAAACAATAGAATAAATGCTAAAAAGGAAATCATTAAAAGATTAGAACTTCTTTATGTGTTTTATGAAGATCATGTACTTGTATCTGAACCAGGATCAGTGCATTACGGGCCGGTCAATTTGACTTATCCAATGACTAGACATGAAAAACATCTCTAGCATTATAATAATAATAATAATCTCCTTTGTGGGAAACTATTATCTGCAGGTAGAGCAGCAATTAGGATAACGTTTTGCTCTTATTTATCACCATAGCAAACCAACTAGATACCTCAATACCATTGAATTACAAAGGTTGTAGCACATGATGTCATTCTTTAAAGTGTGAGTAAATTGAGCTGTGCAGTATACAATAAATTCTGCTCCATCTGTAAATGTGGGAGCACACTGTAGTGTGCCTACTTCTTAAAGGGTCCTGAATTTAGTAGAAAAACCTTGATGATTGAACCCTGAAACCCAAGGCATGTAACCTATTTGAAAATGGCTTTGTAGGACAATGAGAGTTGGTGGGTTACTTTTTAAAGGGTCCTGAATTTAGTAGAAAAACCTTGATGATTGAACCCTGAAACCCAAGGCGTGCAACCTATTTGAAAATGGCTTTGTAGGACAATGAGAGTTGGTGGGTTACTTCTTAAAGGGTCCTGAATGTAGTAGAAAAACCTTGATGATTGAACCCTGAAACCCAAGGCGTGCAACCTATTTGAAAATGGCTTTGTAGGACAATGAGAGTTGGTGGGTTAATTGGTTGTAAATGAGGTTTACAAAGATCGGACATGGTTTGTGTATCAAGGATTGTGGTTTTTGCCCTATTTTTATTTTTTATTTTTGTGTTTGGGTGTATGTATTTTATTTGGTCCTTTCTTGAGTTCTCTCCTCAGCTATATCTGGGACTGTCTTTACTTGATGTACAATATCTCAATGGGTTGCTGAGCCCACTGCTGTCAGTTCCCCCTTCAAATTGAACCTTAAGACAAGTGCCGGGAAGACGATCAAACTTGACTGTCTAGAGGAAATAAGAGTCGTAACAAGGTTTCCGTAGGTGAACCTGCGGAAGTATCATTAAAGGGGCAGGTAACCAATCAAAAAAGTCTCAGATGAATGAACAATTATGTTCTGCATTAAGTTGCACAATGTAGGCGGGACCTATGTTAATAAAAATAAAATGTAATTTTTCTTATACAAAACGGATGTAAAATGCACAAATATCCACAGCCGTAGTTTAATCATAGTATTGATCCAGATTCTGGTCTGTATTGAACGACCCTCTGCTAAAGGTCCTAGGGATTTCACTGCAGTCATGTCACAGGCCTTCCCTGGAAATGTAGGACTAATAATAAATCTAAATTTACAATACACAGTACACTTAAATGCAGTAACCATGTTGTAGGTACTGATACTTTTGAAACAACCTAGTTGTGTAACCGTTTGAGGCAGAAAATAACATGTAGATTAGTCCCTCGTCTCGGCCAGGTAGGGGGATGGCGTTACCTTGACCACTGCATTCTTTTGCCAGCAGGGGCTCCGTGTCTGTGTGCATGTGTTTGAGTTAATAGGAAAACTGTATGAATGATGAAAAATGCAGATTTGGGAATCCCAGGTGTCAGGATTATAGGGGTTAGAGACTGGACTCACAAGGTATACCTTGGTTCTTAAGGGTTCCTTGAATCACACAGGCAAGGAGAGATGGAAGATGCAATAGTATATTTTTTACAGAAGATAAAAGACAACTGTAAACCAATAGTTTGTGTAACAGAGCACCATAATTTAAATAAACACACAGATAATCACTAACATTAAAAGTGGTCCTTACAGTAGACCAGAACAAAGATTACGGGATTTATTATACTTGTTCCCATCCAATCTGCAAGCAAATGCTCCGTAGCACCAAGAGTCTGCTAATGGTAAATACCTATATTGTTATATACACACTTTTGACCAAGTTATAACAACAGCTTACCCAATGAAACTGTAAAAAAAAGTCTCCTATCCAATCGGGCAGCATGCTTTTCTCAGTCCAGATAGTAAATTCCAGCCTCAGTTGATGATTCCACTGACAGGCAGCGTAAAATCTCTACCCAGCTAATGCTGCAGAATTCCTGAACAATATGGCCAAATTTTAGCAGTGTCCCGATCCAGTAATACTGATGAAAACGGGTCCTGCTGTTGATTCTGTAACAATACTCCAACGATATTACATCCATCTGCTAGGAGTAGCACAGGTCCAAATAGCTGCAATCCTTTCCTGTGTAATGAATTCCAGGGTCTCTAGCCAAAAACCAACGGACTACCTAGTCCAAAGATGAATGTACAGCTGTGTTTGAAGCAAATTCTCACTTCCACTGTTAAACCTGTAGACTTGCGTCATCCTGCCTCTGATTCAGCAGTTAATGCCGAATTCCTTTCTATCGTCTCAATTTGATACCCTCTTCTTGCTAGTCCCAGCTGCTCGGCCCAGAGCTTTCTACCAGTGTGGTAGGGGCCTGAACTCTAATCTCAAAACTCACTATATGCTCAGACCCACAAGCAACTTCTGATGGAGCATTTGGATTAGGATCTCTGGTCCCTGTTGCAATCCTTTTCCCAATCCACGTACATCCGATGCACTGAGATGTGGAACTTGTAGATACAGGATGCCTATCCGGATTCATGTGCTTAGTCACCGAACTGCAGATAATAATGGGTTAGCAAATATTTCACTAGGCAGAGTTTTGGGCATCCAAGATGCTTCCATTGCTAAGCTGAGTACTGGAACAATGGACAGAACTCCAACACCAAGCTCAAGCAAAACACGAAATTCTCTTGCCTGGTTTTTCATCTGGTCTAGAATTTCCACAAGGAAATCCCTCCCTGAAGTTTTATCCTAAGGCCAGCTGTGATGGGATTGGCTGGGGTATAGTTATGAGTTGGAGATGAGTGTAGAAAATGATCAGCCACACTCTGGATTCTTCCCTGCTGAGTTGATGCCCAGAGGTCTAACACAGTCCAAGGGAGAACAATGGGGCTGAAACCAGTTTGTGAGGAACTTAATCAAGGTTGATTCTTTCCCATCCACAATCCCCATATCTCTTAATAGTCCACATTGTGGTCTGAATTGCCGAGTCCAAAGAGGGAAATATGAGTTCCAGATGGGGCATCTAAAAAATGTGACCACGGCTGAACACATCGTTGGCATGGACAAATGTGTCCCAATTTTTAATCCTTAAATGTTGGGTTGTATGCCTCCCTATGCAACCTAATTACCCAAATTGATTAATTTTATCTTTATTTTAAAAGAAAACACCCAGGCTGTCGCTGACAGAAGGAAGAAGCGCTGTAGCATCATGCTACCATCTATGCATCAAGGGACATAATAGTTGTGATGTTCATAGTTATTACACTAACGAGAGGAGAAGTTCTGTGAGCATAACTTTTCAGGATAACATACTCATCTGATTCTCCAACACCTCAAAATGTTTTCTAAACATTTAATTTGCCCAACCACAAAATTGCTACAGTCGTAACACAGAATACAAACCTGGAGATCCCAGGCAACATGGCCATGCGTCCTGCAGCCACAAATCAGTCCCAGACATTAATAGGAAGAGAACTCTCTTTTATTATGAACGCGTGTCTGTTTGAGGCATCAGTAATGGAATTCTTCAGGTAGTCTGCACTTCTATAAATCCCCACACCAAATTGTAAGCGTGCAGCCAGCCGTTTCACTGCCGTGCATAGAATTATTCTGCAGGAAAAAAAGACAGTTGTAGCATCGTAAAGACACATTAGTATTTAGTAGACAGAATTTGCAATTAGAGATGATGACAATATGATTTATACTAATTGAGATTAAGTCAGACAATATGGTAAAATTAGCAGCCATTTCAAGCAGTGTATTAATACTCATTGTACAGTGCTCTGTAAACATCTCTATAGAAATTAAAAAGTAATTAGCAACATTTTAGTCATTTAATTCTGTATGATTAGGATTTGTTTTTACAGCGCTGCTGTTGCGGTAACCGGAATGATGCCAAGGTCATAAGTCGAAATTCAAAGATGGAAAAAAAAATAGACTTCACTAAGAAAGGTGTAACATAACATAAACAACAACATGGCAAGGGAAAAGGATTACTCGTAGATAGTTGTTTTTTAGAGATTTACTCTACATCCACCGATGGTGCATGTTTTCCAGATCCCGTCAAAACAAACAGTCCATTAACTTGTATTTTACCACACATGGGCCCGCCTTTACATATGGTACCCCATAGGGCTCTCGTTCTGTGCCATAATATGCCACTACTTTCCAATAGTTGGGATTTTGCTGGGACTGTCCTGATGCACAGATTTAGAAAAGGTTCTATGTGTGGGCATATTTGGTCCCACGTCCACTCCATATTGCACCTCTACCATCCTAGGCCATTTTATAAGGCAGTTCCACAAATCCAGGGTTACAGCTGGGCAGCTCCTGAATTATCTAATAGGCTGGCTAGGCTGCAGCCTAGAGCACAAGGCTTTTTTTTTGGGTGGGGGTGTGCAAAATTAGGAGTAGGAGAGATGTGGATGGTGACAGGTGCAGATGCTACAGCCCCCCTCCCCGTCACATCTTCACCCTCAGTAGTGCTCGTTCATGCAGTTGGGCCAAAACTAGACTTGGCTAAACGACTTTACTTGTGAAAATCTTGTATGCATATTCATTGGTCGCAATGGAAATTTAAAAGTGGTGGTATAGAAAATGTAACGGGAATGTAAGTGAATGGAATTTGATAGTTTTACAATTAAGTCAGTAGGAGAAATGGCAGCACGGTATACCACCGTATATACTCCCACTCCCACCACTGCATATATTTTTAACAGAATTAAATGATCATATTTTGCATATATAATATTCTTCTATGGTATATAATGTGTGCAGAAATGGGCTGGCTGGCAAGGGATACAGGGAAGCTATTGGGCTCAGGCCACTTCAATGGCATTTTTGGCTGGACATTTGTTCTAAAAATAATAGGATGGGTGCGAAAATGCAAGAGTTTAATTTGAGGGTGCAGTCAAATTTCAGTTGGGCATCACCATTGTCCAATTACAAGTAAGTGGTATCCTTGTATCGCTTCATGTGACATGACACATTGGTACATGTGTTGGCATTTGGAAACTAGCAAGGAGATGCTGACTAGGAATCCACAGCAAGCAGGAAGTCTCATGGGCTGTCAGAGAATATGAACCGCACATCAAAACATATGAAAACCTTAAAGTGGCTACAAGTAGAGATGCTCAGGCTTGGTTCCCTGATAAACGAACACACCCGAACTTAGCAGATCCGAGTACCGAGCCGGCTCGGTTCGGTACTTTTGTGCGCCATTTGAATTGAAAACGAGGCAAAATGTCATTGTTACGACGTCGGATCTTGCGAGTTTTGGATTCTACAAGTACCGCCCTCCACGGCGATCCAGCGCCATATCACAGAGGAGCACAGAAGGGGTAGCACAGTTCTTGGCAGTCTGTAGAGCAGTTGGGCAGCGTCATAGGTAGAATAGAAAGAGGAGGGGTAGCAGTGTTCGTCAAAGTCTCCAGTGACATTCAGGAGAGCTCCATTGCTCCACTGCTAATTGTCATTGCTGAAATAGAAATAATAGAGCTTCCAGGCATGGTCTTCTAAATTTGCAGTCACATTGTACTGTGTTATATAGGTAACACACAAAGAGGAGAGTTTCATTGATAATTGTCATTTCTGAACAAGAAATACTAGGTGTGGCAGGCTTGGTCCTCTAAATCTGCAGTTACATTGTACTGTGTTATATAGGTAACACACAAAGAGGAGAGCTCCATTGCTCCAGTGCTAATTGTCATTGCTGAAATAGAAATAATAGGGTTGACAGTGTTCTTCAAAATCTGCAGTTACATTGTACTGTGCCACCTCCCAATCCTCTCAGTGTCTGTCTGTCCTGTCAGTGGTGCCTGATCCCAATCCTCTCAGTGCCTGTCTGTCTTGTCAGTGGTGTCTGTCTCTCAGTCTTGTCTGTCTGTCCTGCCAGTGTCTTCTGTCTCTCATCTGTGTCAGTCAGGGCTAATAATTTGTCTGTCTCCCATTCCTGTCAGTAGCCTCTGTATAAACTACGTTGCCTCCATGGCGCAGGGTGGCAGTCCACAACAAAGCACAGGTATGTGAGTATTTTTTTCTAAGTTACGCTTAAGACTTGCCCTTTTTCCTGCTTCCAAAACATGAACTTCAAGAGCGATCTGTTCACTCGTTGCCTAATATATCCCACACTTTGACAGGTACCATTATAACAAGATAATCAATGTTATTCACTTCACTTGTCAGTGGTTTTAATGTTGTGGCGGATGAGGGTAAATTATAGGTGAATTCTCTCTGTTTCGCTGGAAATGTGTTCCTCCCATCCATTCCTTATTATTGTGTACTGTCATGAAGTTGTTATTAACATGCTTCTAGGGTCTCGGAGAGACGGGAAAGCATGACGATCAATGGCCATAAACATTGCATGATTTGGCGGTGGACCGCACTCCCTCAAATGGGGGGGGGTCATTGTATGTGACACTTCCCCTCTTGGGGTGTTAAGGTGCACCGTCCATATGGATGGGCCCCAACTATAGAGCGAATAGATAGTTATTCACGACCTAAAGCATCAGGGGTGTTGTTGTTGCCCCGTTTGGGTGTTAGTTATTGGCTGGTAGCTGATTGCCCTATGCCTTCTTCACCTCCTTCTCCATTGTTGTTATTTTTGTGATATGGACTGTGAACGTTTATCAGGGAGCTTATCACAAAGGGGAATCTAGATCAACCGTGATGTCAATTATGTGTAGGTTGTAATTAGTAACTAATACTGAGCGTCACCTATGACCATCGCCTCTCCACCACTCTGATCATCTCGTCCCACTCCAGAATTCAAGATTTCTCCTGGGCTGCCCCCCTCCACTGGAACGACCTCCCACCCTCTATTCAACTGTCCCCTAATTTGTGCACCTTCAAATGGGCACTGAAAACTCATCTGTTTCTCAAAGCCTACCAGTCATCCACCTAACCTTCTCTCCATGCTTGTCCTCCTCAACTCTCTTCCCCTGTCCCGCTACTCGCTCCTCTTTCTATCAATCCCCTCTGACTCCCCATTATGCCTCCTGTCTGTTTCCCCTCCCTTTAGAATGCAAGCTGTTACGAGCAGGACCCTCTTCCCTCCTGTCTCTCTACCTATTCTTCTCTTCCAACTCAACTGTGCTAGCTATGTTTGGAGCTATTGAAGTGCTAGTATTTTTGTTTATTGCTCTGCACTGTTTTATCCTGTATGGTTTACTGTCTGTTTTCTGCACGGCGCTGCGGAAATCTTCTGTCGCCCTATAAATAAAGATAAATAATAATAATAATAATAATAGTAGTAATATTGACTGAGATTGTAAAATGGCTCATACAAATTAGGAATCCTTAAACCTATTGAAACAATAGCATTTTACAATTCAGAAACATCAACCACATGGGGATCTTAATGATAAATGTATCTTACTACATACCTATAACACACACTGTGTGTTGGATGTAGGTAACTTCACCACAGGTAAAATGCACGGTGGCTCAGTGGTTAGCACTTTGCCTCACATCGCTGTTGTCATGAATTCAGTTCCCGACCATGGCCTTATCTGTGTGGAGTTTGCATGTTCTCCCCGTGTTTGCGTGGGTTTCCTCCAGCTGCTCTGGTTTCCTCCCACACACCAAAAACATACTAGTAGGTCTCTCTCTTTCTGTCTGTCTGTCTGTGTCTGTGTGCGTATGTTAGGGAATTTAAACCGTAAGCTCCAATGGGGCAGGGACTGATGTGACTGAGTTCTCTATACAGCGCTGCGGAATTAGTGGCGCTATATAAATAAATGGTGATGATGATGATGATAGTGTGTACAAAACAGTTTATCTTTTGAATAATCCTATTAGTCTCAAACATGTTATTAGATAGGACTATGTGAATGACAAACACTTTGGAACTTAATCGCACTTGTTATTCACGTAAAACATTTTAACTACAAAGAAGAGATTCAGGCTTATTGTGTCAGTTTTTAGATTTTCCTCTAACTCTTCTCACCTCTGCATTTGGCCTCATCCGGTGCATAGACATTCAGTAGGGACTGGAAATATATAAGACTTTGCTCTACAGGGGATTACACAGAACTCATTTCCAGGTATTACATAAAGTACTGCTCAGGTACACTTGCAATTCCCTCCCATAATGAAGGTCAACTTCCTCCCAGCTTTCAGCAGTTAAAGTAGAACAAGATGTGTCTGGGTTTATCATTCATCATTAAACTGTCACAGAATTAGTCCCATCACAGAGGGACAAATAGCACTGATTAAGCCTGGCACGCTCCATGGCTCTTAGGCTGCAGAAGGCCGTGCGCTACCTCAGCAAGCGGAAAAAGGCTGTTGTATGTGATTGAGTACATTCCTCTCTATATTACCGCCTCAGGGATGAGAGATCACATCAGCTGTTGAAGGATGTGCTACAATTGATAGTTGTTTTCTTGTCTTCTATTGATTACAGCAGTCGGAGCACCCATCCAAGTTACCTTCCACTCAGCCGCACATCAATGTAATAATAACTCGGAATGTTCACGGTGGAAAAGTTCTATGCAGGAAAATGAATTCTGACAAATATATAGAACCCTGCTTTAATTCATTAACAGAAACTATAAAAAGAATGAATGTTTCAGCTGAGCAAACTAGATACAGAGAAAAGAAAGTAAAGAAAGTCAACACCAAAGTGTATTTTTCATTCTATTGCCATACAGTGTGCGAAACGGGGCCCAAATGCCGCTGGCACTGAAGGTTAGCAGGAGAAACCTGCAGTGCAGTGTGCTATAGAAATGAGCCAAATCTGGGCAATATTTTATGGGAATCGAGGACAAATTGCAGATCTGTGAATTTCCAGGGATGTCTTCAAGTACTGCTTTTCCATTACCATTGCTGGAACAACGATGGGGAATTCATTCTACTATGTTGTGTAGTTGGGTTTGGACTGTAAACATAAGGTCAAATACCAACAGTGAGATAGGCTAAATGATGTGGCCAAATGAAGAAATAGGCAAATATTCTGTGCGGCCATTCACGATGCACAAGGAGCAGTGGGAAAATTATTTTTGGTGACATCACAAAATCCGGGTTTGCACTGGTATGCCCTGTGTTTGCACCGTCCAATAGGAGAGTTTGGGTGGTGCATTGCTAAATGACATGAAATAAAAGGGTGATAAGTGGACATTTTTAGGGGTGTTCCATATGATGCAGAAGGATGAACAGCCATTTCCACTCTGCAAAAAAACACGTGTTGAAAACTAGACCAGGCAAAACTGGGATTTGGGAAATACAGTCCAAATTTTGCAAATATAGCCTCTGAATTTGGATGTATCAATGCAAAGAGAAATCTCATTTTCTATTGCTTCACTAGTAACTTACACAGGTTTTATATATGCTGTGCACTCTTATCGACTACTGTTGAGTCTTCTGCACTTTATGAGGTTTGCAGTCTGTAACTAAGTGTATCAGAGCTTCTTCTGCTACAAGAGACTCAAGTTGTTATTTGAGCACTGATTAGCAGACTCCTACTGCACTTCTTCCTTCCAGATTTTAATAGTAACCATCTGGACCTTTGCAGTCCTGTAACAATGCTTGTCTACGTTCAGAGCTCCTTTTCGGAAGGTGCTGAGAACAGCTATATGAAGTCGGGGCCTGGCAGGATTTAATTTATGCATCATCACCTTGTGTGTGTCATCACTGTACAATGGTGATGTCAATCATGTCATCGCACTGGCTTCCGCCCACGATTTCTCGTTTAGAAAGCTTCACCTCTCGTGAAATGTGGAGATCACCCATTATTTCAGGAGTCTCATGTTTTACAGCTGTAAAATGTATGTCGTCTCTGGCAAAATCATACTTGCCCTCTCTCCCGCACTTTCTGAGACACTCCTAAAGTCTGGGTAGCGAGGGCAGGCCATTCTCCCGTATTCTGCCCACTTCCTAGTGGCGGGCGAGATGTGGCCCTCTATCACACGTCATAGACAGGGCCTTGCGCAATTGCGGCATTGTGTCGCAGAGGCCTAAATAAAGAGATTTGTGACACTCCGACCCTCCATACTTCACCTCCTCCATGGGAGATCCTTGATTATGGACCGGAAAGGAACAATAATGAGAATTTCTTTTACTCAAAAGACGTTTTACTGAAAACCAGGGAGGCTGGGGGGCCACAATAAAGCAAAAAGCCCTATTGCCAGAAAAACACTGTTTGTTTTTTACATATAATCCTATCAAAGGAAGAGTTACTACTGGTGATGACTTTGCTATCAGTGTCAGTAAGCCCCACCATTCTCAAGTATAGTAATACCCCTTATGCTATCAGCATCTCAGGATTATTTGCATAAATGATTTTTTCTTAATGTCCAAGATTTTTATTTTTTCTTATTTTATTTTTTTATTTTTCATCTATTTAAAACATTTCCTTTTTACAGTTCCACTGCGTTTATGCGCGCACCGGACAACCAGGCCACACGTGCGCATATCTGAAGACTTAACCCTTACTGCTCCAGGACAAAATCTCAGGGGCAGCTGTCTATTGCTCAGATCAATATTTTTTTGATAAATTGCGGCAATAGGAGAATTTATTTAGTACCACCAGCCGTAAAATAAAAACTATTGATATTGATGTATAGGACCCCAAGGGGGAGATTCAATACAGCGTCACGTGTGTCTGGAACAGTCCGCGGAGACACAACAAGGACATGTCCGGCAAGGAACACTCAATCATTTCTCCTCACTCCTCACAGAAGCGCGCTGAAAGATGAGCGTAATAGGCGTCAATATGCACATCTCGCACATCTATGCACATTCTATAGATTGTATGCCTGCGAGCAGGGTTCTCTTACCTCTCTGTCTGTATGTATTACCCAGTATTGTCTTATTAATGTTTGCTCCCAATTGTAAAGCGCTACGGAATTTGCTGGCGCTATATGAATAAATGTTGATGATGATGTTAATGATTTCGCACTGAATTGAATCTGCCTCTGTGTGTGCCTACAGTACAATATCTGTGTCATATTGCTCCTGATCCCTGTTAATCTCTCCTGTATTATTTTTTAGCTGCTGTTATGAAGCAGTTTTGTTCGCCTGTGTTCTGCCTGCTGACAATGAGGAATTTCAACAAGGCTTCGGAATCTTCAGAACCTTCCTGTTACACTAAGGTTCCAGCGTTTAACAGACGGTGTTATTGGCAGAGCGGAATCAAAGGACGGTAATATTTGGAACTGTATGACTAAACACAGCATGCATAGAACTTTATTACCACAAATAGTGGCAAAATTGCAGAAATGATGACAATCCTCACCTGCAGCATGGCCCGTAACCATGGCAGCGATGGAGGAGTAGGCTGAGTCATAGCAGATAATTAGCCATTACCCTGCCAGACGATTCACAGTGGCCTCCCTATATAGCTTTAACTGCTTGAGAACATGTGAGATTACACCCACCTACAGTAGTTCCAGCCGCTGTGAATTTATGAGATTTTCTTGGCTAGTGCTGGAAATTTAAAACAGTGACACATTTATAAATTGTCCTCAAGTAAAGTTGACTGTGAGGGTGTAATTAGCTGAAGAAAACAAACATGGTTCAGACATATTTTCCCTGGCGATCCCAGGAGAGACTGTGACCACTTATACCTCGTACAGTCTGTGACACCACTATGAGTGAGCAAAGACGGCTCCGGAATTTGCTCAGTGCTGCAAAGGCTTCTGGGAGCGTAATACGACAGCGCCGGCCCTATAGGAAAAATGTAGGGGAAGTCCTAGCCAAATGGTACTTCTTTGCACATGAGCTGGACATGAGGGTATGAGGGTAGTACTGGGGTCTCTTCGGATGGCGGTGAGATAATTGAGTTCCCCCATGCACCTCCGCTTAAATTTGTGTTATCATTAATTTTAGTGAAATTTCAACCAAATTACGTTTTCTGTGCCAAATATTTACAGAATGTATGATCTGTTCGTATTTCACGGCGGCACAGTGATTAGAATTGCGGCCTCACAGCGCTGAGGTTATGAGTTCGGTTCCCCACCATGGCCTTATCTGTGTGGAGTTTGTATGTTCTCCCCGTGTTTACGTGGGTTTTCTCCGCATTCCCCGGTTTCCTCCCGCACTCCAAAAACATACTGGTTGGTTAATTGGCTGTTGACTAAAAATTAACCATATGGTGGGTGTGCATGCGTGATAGGTCATTTAGACTGTTAGCTCCAAAGGGACTGATGTGATTGACTAAACTTCTCTGTACAGCGCTGCAGAATAAGGTGATGCTATAAATGGTGGTCAACTCATTCTGCTGTGTGGTATGAGTCGGAGCACTTAAAGCTAAATTACCCTGGCGAGACGTACATACAATGCAGAATGACATGAATATTACACTGTCAATAGTTTTCTCAGACCTCCTGACATTTGAAATGCCTAAAAATGAAAAAAGCTTCTTGTCCCTCTCCGCAGAGAAGGCTATCAACTTAACAATGTGGGAAATGTTATCTTCCAACTCTGACATAGTGTACTATTTGCAGCAGCTGATTGGACAAGAGCCGTAGCCAATCCAGACAGCTGCTGTCCGCAATCCTACTACTCGGAGAATTATGCTGAGTTTAATCTGCCGTTATAAAGTGCACCTGCCTGCACCTACGGTGATTAATGGAAGAAGGGGCCGCTGCCAAAATAAGGGTTTGTCCAAGGTGGTCTTCCACTATTATATATTTATCTCTATAATACCTAAAACACATTTTATTATTATTATTATTATTATTATTATTAATTTTTATTTATAGGGTGCCACAAGGTGTCCGTGGCACCATACAGGGACAAAAACAAATTACAATACAAGGTGAGACAGCACAGTACAGTAAACATAAAGCACAGTAACTCAGTAAGCTCAATGCACAGCTAGTGAGGGTGGGGGGAGTATCCGCAAATGACGGGGCCCAAAAGGAGGGCACGGAAGACAGGGAGACCCCCAGAAGGTGGAGGAGGGCCCTCGAGGAGGAGGGCAAAGTAGCTGGAGAGCAGAGAAGTGGTAGAAACAGGAGGAGAGATGGCCCTGCTCAGAGGAGCGTACAATCTAAGGGGAGGGGTGGACAGACTGAGAAACGCAGGGGAGAGAGGGAGAGTAGAGGGACGGAGGCAGGGAAGGGGAAAGAAGGGGGAGAGGCAGAGGATAAGGTAGGTAGTTAAGTGGGAGACTGGAAGGCTTTTTGCTCTTTTATACCCCTAAGCACATCTATTGATAATTTAAATTATCATAAAACATACATACTTAATCATTTGGTGAATTGCAGGTGAGGCGGGGGCAGGACGCTGCACGTCATGTCAATCTGGCGTTATTTCATCAAAGGGGCTGGGGCCAAAATGAACCGTGACAAAGTTCTTTATTGAGGAGATCCTTGTGCAGGATGTGGGAGAATAGCCTTCTTTCGCCGGGGTCCTGGAGACCTACCTGGAATTCTGCATGCTCCTGGACAGGGAAAAGAGACAACTCATAAAACAGCTTCCTGTACAAAGCTAAAAAAAATGTTACTTAAAATAAGTTAGTTAAGAAAGGGAGCTTAAAGAAGCAAAATACAAAAGTTTTAAAGGCTCATTTTGATAATTGAATTCAGTTAATGTGCTCACATGTGAACAAACTACTTCTAAATTCTTATGCAGACATCAGGGTCATTGAGAGCACCTCAGCCATCATGCAAAGATGCGAAAGTATGCACGACCTGATTTTCTTTGTGCAGTTTCCTCTCTTCCTTCTCTATAATCTCCCGTCACTGTGTCACTTTGCTGTTTACTGTGGCGACTGGCAAATTCCTTCAGTCGCTGAGCGCCTCTCATATGCTCATCAGAGGAGAACGCCAGAGATCCTAATTCCGTGTCTAATTAATAAAATTGAACTCACATAAGTCATGTGGTTGTAAACAGTACTTTCTGCTACTGTTGATTTCAGGCCTTTTAAATAAATAATGTCACAGTAAGGTCTGAGCATTAGCAAGACAGCAGCTGATTTTGGTTGTCACATCTGCTCTTCATAGCCCAGGAGGTCCTGGTAGGATTGCATTTCAAGAGGAATAATCAGCTGAGCTCTGTAACCATTTAAGAGCATTTGCATACATTATTTGGTAATTAGCAGTTTTAATTGCTTTCTGACACTAATAGAGACTTTGGATGGATTACACTGCAAATCTATAATGTTCTATAATGCACTGTTACTCTTGTCCCTTATTATTATTATTGTTATTATATTATATTATTAATATTATTTTTATTATTATTAATCACTATTTTTTACTGTACAACAAAGATCAAAATCAATTACATACATTAATGCAGTTCTTCAATAGTAACCTATACTTTCTGTTTATTAATTATATTCTTCTATGAGTGTTGCATTATATGTTTTACTATTATCCATTATATCTAGTGCTTTTCAGAGGGCCTTTTTGTTACTAGGTGCTAAACACAGATATACCTTTGAATTTTTAATATGAATTAGACCAATCAAAGCTGACTGCTGATGGTTACACAATAGGTAACATACATGCATTTTTGGACCTATGTTCAATGACTATAATGTGCCCATACGCGAGGTATTTACATTGTACTTAATTGAGTACAACATATTTCAAAAAGATTATAACAACAAGTTGGAGGTATGAACTCCCCCGGTCAGCCAGGCCTAGGTTCATATATTTTATTTCTGTAGGACAAGTTTCTTTTTCAACCTCCTCTCTTAACTCTTGATCGAACTTTTCAAAACTGTTTCAGGGAGATATTTGTCTTGTTCTCCGCTCGGCCGTGAAAATTTTGCACCTGAAATTTTGCCTTAAGCGTTCCCAATCGCACCACACAGCAGAATGAATTTAGTCTCGTTGTCCCAGTTCTTTTCATAGGCTATAAATCATACACCCACATCTTCACATAGAGATATTCTTATATAAACATTAAAGATTAACGCTCACAACAAGGACAATACAGCAAGTCCAATAAGTTTGTAACTTTCCCAAGATTCACCAAGAATTCTGAGTATGGTTTTCTTTCTATAGAAAAACCTTCTGTCAGTCCGTCTTCATAATGAGCAACATTTTTCCTTCCATAGTTCAAGTGTGGGGGTGAGATCTCTGGACCCACATATCGAGAATACATTTTCTAGCTGCTGCTGAAGCAGACATTAATATTGTTTATGCTTACTTTGAAGGTTCATATATTCTGTGGTCAGGTACCCAAGACTGCCCATTCAGTCAAGAAAGTTAAATAGTTTTACCAATTCTCCCATAATGATTCTCCACACCTGGACCTAGAAGCCCTTTATAATAAGGCAAGCCCAAAAACAATAGAATAAATCAGCTTAAGGTTTTCCGCAATTGGGAATCGTTTTCCATACTTAACCCAAAGTAGGGCTGCCAAGAGACAATTCAGAACTCTGTGTAAAGGTTTTGGTGTGCAGCCTATCCTAGGGTTATTTGACCGTGTGCACTTGTCTCTGTATTCCCCCAATTATTAACAGGCACTGCACATCTTAAAGGCAGGTAGGACCAGAGCCTTTGGTCCCCCTTGGGGGTCTGACCAATTATAACGCAGCACTCGGAGGCGGAACTACCGAGCTGTGGGCCCCGGTGTAGGGAAACGGGGAGGAGGGAACCAGGCCTCACCGGTGGTAATCGTTTTTACGATTACCACCATAACGACATCGAGGACTCCTCCAATTAAAATCCAAATCTGTAAAAAAACTGATTTAAAGAGAAGCAGACTTACCTGCATATCGACGTTGCAGATGTCTGTTCGCGGCAGGATGCTGACCGCAAGTGACTCGGACTACTGAGGTGTCCATCAGGAGACTTTAACGTCAATGCGATTTCTATCCCTTTTAATTTAAAGCGGCAATGTCAAACCCCACAGGTTAAGTGTTTAAACACTTAGCCAAACATTGCCGCTTTAAATTAAAAGGGACGGCCTCACAGCTTGCTAGTTCCCCGTGCAGCAGCCCCAATATCTCCATGGGCCCCGGTGCACCCCACCAGCTGCACCAACGATAGTTCCACCACTGGTACCAGTGCTGGCCGCCTGCCTTCAAAACTACTGATCACTAGGATGTAATTAGCCCTCAGTAGTCAAATCTCCTTGCTTTTTCGCCCTTGGTATCATCAGCTGCTATTCGGTAATTTTGGAGGTACTTAAGGTAGGGGACACGATATAAAGACAGGTTTGTGAAAATTGTGCAACGTCTGTACTTCTTGATACAAATAGACAATGAGTTTGGATTTATCATTTCTATTTCTCACTGTATCCGACACTTCCTGTCATTCTGTACTTTAAATAAATCAGCAACTAACATCATTATCACATCCATTAATGAGCTGTTTACAAATTGAGAGAGAAACCATCACGTTCTGCAACATTACTGACCTTATCAATTCTATATTGATCAAATGCCGTGGCTAATTTTAGAATAATTCCTAGTTTTACTTGCTGGAATTAAAATAAATAGAATTCATTTCACTGGCTCTGTTGGAAATGTTGTAGTACGCTGTTTACTCCTACAAGCAAAGACAATTACTGCTTGATTGAGCCAAAGGGTGGCTAAATATCACCCAGAGATTTTTCAAAAAGTCGGCAGAAATGGGATTATTTATTGGAATGTCAGCCTCAAGCCTTACTTTGTACCCAAGGCTGTGAACTTAAAATATGAAAATGGAAGCCGCTGTTGAGACCCAAAGGGTGCCTCTGTATGGAAGACTCATAATTTGCAAGAAATGCTTATTTTACTACATTAACTGAAAGGTTAATGAGCTGTGTGCTGAATTCTGATTATTATCATTCCAAACACAACTTATAATTAAATCTGAACTTTTCATTTAACCTGTTCAGCTCAGCTAGACCTTGTCTTTAGCAGTAAATACCCCATATAGTTGTTTTTCTGACATAGATAAAATAATGTTGACTTTTTTGAAGAGCTTTTTAAAAATACTTATTGCATTTTTTAATTTTGTACCATCTCCAGGTCAGGAGCCCTCTCAAATGTAATCAGCTCCAGGAGTTCAATGTACAAGTGGGTAGAAACCAAGTCTGTGCAATGGGGATGGCAAACAAATTTGTGCAATGGGGCCTGCGCAATGTGGCTGAGAATCTTGTTATAACACAATGGATATATAGGGCCTGATTCATTAAGGAACGTAAATCCAGTTATGTGCTGCATTTTGTGTAAAGTTGTTCCGAAACGGACCATACGCCAGTGAACGCAAGTGCGTGCAATTTGTCTTCGAAAGCAAATAACACATCTGACAGCCAACGATTTCAAGGGCATAACGGGGGAGGGATGGGGCAGACGTACAGTAAGGGCGTGCCAGGGTCGAGCGTGCACACATTTGTCCGGTTCAAGCTCTGGGCATTTCTCAGGTACAGGAGTCTTAGCCGTGTCACTTGCATCAGTAGCAGGGCAGGCGTAAGTGCCGATTGATATGGATGACAGTCATGGCCTGATGATAGTAATGATGTATGCATGTCAGAACATGTGTTTGCAATTAAGAATAACTGTGAAAATGCATTTTATGAACAGTAGGCATTGATAACATCCTGATACATGAATTTCTTATTAACAAAAAAAGGTTTTGTTTTTTTTAATCAATGTATTTTTTTTTAATGATTATTTTATTGAGCGCAAATTGTTTGGATCACTGCACTGTGTGCCTTAACCGCCAGTGACTTGGAAAGCATAGCAGTAGATGTGACACACTACACTTAGGAAACATGTTGATGTTGCCCATAGCAACCACTCTGATTCTAGCTGTCATTTATCTAGCAAATTCTAGCAAGTGATCGCTAGAATCTGATTGGTTGCTATGGGCAACACTCTCACTTTTTCTCTCTAGAAGTCTTCACAAATCTATCCTTTAGAGTTGTGCACTGTATCAGTTTCCTTTCATTGTAAAATGGAATGTTGGGTGATGGTAATCACAAAACTCTATTTCTAGAGAGCTACAATTCCTAGTTACTCCTCTGCAGAAACCCAACGTTCTATAAAGAAACAACGCTTATATCCATAACTCTATTACTTTACATTTTCATAGCTAACAGGGGCATGTTTAAAGTGAGTATGTGATGAGAATCTGGAATGCAAAACTACTTTTTAATCATGTTTAAAAAGAAAAACATCAACATGGCTAAACTTACCCTCCATGATTTATTTATAGTGATTTTAAATTTTCATTGGCCTGCAGACAAAAGCAGCTTGTGATGCATTTACACAGCTTGTGCACATTCTAGATAGAGCTTTCATTTAGTATCGGACTAAGCAAATATCTGTATTATGCAGAAGTAGTGCTAATATATCTAGTGACTCCTGTAAATAATATCTGTATAAAACAGGAGATCTGACCTGATTGCTAATCTGTGCCGTCTCTTTGATGTGCTTTAGGAAAATTTGTGTAGTACATCACAACCCTACTGTAAATGATTAGATATTAGAAGTGGTCTGGGCTCAGGTGCCCTGGTCACCCTAGGCAGCTCCAATGCTCCACCAGCACCCTTCCCCTCTGGTTTTACTCTCCCACCCCTATTCTTACCTTGTTTTTCTAGCAGGTGTAGTCTTCATCCTCTGCTCCTCTCAGACTGGGGGTGTGGTGCTGGCCTTGACAGTACCGCCTAGTGCCACACTCCCAGCCCACTACTAACATGGAGGAGGAGCAGTAGTCGACAGTCACTCTATTAGGGTTCTAGGTGCCCCCTAAACTATGGCGCCCTAGGCTGCCGACTAGATTCTTCTAGTGGTAGTACTGGCCCTGATTAGAAGTCACCTCAGGTTACAGAAACCTGTATAAAGACATTTAGAATGCTCTATTTGGGGTGTCTGGGAAAGAGCAAGATTAATATTTTTTCTGCAATGAGGCTCATTTGACCTTAATTGTGCAGCGGAGGAGCTGATTTTAACGTTCTATTTGAATCACTGAGAATGTGATCACATTTAACATTCCAAGGAAAAGCAACTGATAGAGTCATTTGAATAAAGGAGGGCTTCAGGATAAAACAAACCCTCTTTCTCCAAGTAGCAGAACCTCAAGCGTTTCATACCAGGGATCCATACAATTTGAGATAAACCCCCCCATCTGGCAGTGCCTGTAACTGATTTTTTGCCTGATATAGTAAAGATGAAGTGAAAGTACATTTTATTATGATAAATGATACGATTAAGCATGAATTAATCTTTTAGTTCATGCTTATACCTTTCCCGCTACCGTTGAAATAGAATGAAGAGGACATCCCACCGCTGACACCACCCATCGGGTGATGACGGCTTGTGACATCTTTAAAATGTCATCAGTATTCAGACGTCATATCTTCAGACAACGCTCAAATGCACGCCAACCTGTGAAGATGAAACACATTTAACACATAGGCTGATACTGCCACTCGACTCACATAAATCCTTTTCCATTTAGATATTTTATCACAATTTATAATATATAACTTTCAAATGGTTCATTTTCTGGTATAGTGCTCTCAAATACACAAATAGGCCAGCAATATTAGTATTAGCATGGCAGTATATACTATAAGAATCATTCATATACATAACTAATATGTGTATGAAATGTGATATGTAACAACTAGATCAAATTAAACTAAACCGTACGTAGAATTATAGCGTCATCGGTGAGAATAAAAACCTCTTCTTTCGGCTACAGTCCTACTTCTCTTTGTAAGGCGCTGTCATGTGAACAAGGTAATCTTTATAGCATAGGCGAGGAACAGAGAGCGCTTTCCATGGTCCTGAACTGTGAGAAACCTGTGAACGATACACAGAGGAGACATACAGCATGTCCTCTGCTTGACATCTAAGTAAAAAAGTTCAAGGATGATTGCAGTAGCCACAAGGGAACCCAGCTGATTCCTAAGATAGAAAATGTGTCTGAGTGCAAATGGCCGAGGCTTTAGAGGAGCAGAATTCAATTTGAATTTCAATACTAGTTTCTTGCTATACTGTGTTAAATTGTTTCATTCCTTTTGCCAGAAAATTAGATTGCTGAGTCTTTGGGAAAAAGCCTTCCTGAGTTTAAGTCTTATGATATCTAGTCATAAAAAAGGACAAGAATGGACCTGGAAACAATGCAATTTTATGGAATTATTTTGATTAGTTTTAGACAATGTAGGAAGATAATAGCTTGGGAATGTTTCATATAATAAAAATCAATACAAGATAGATTATGTTTCTTTGAAAGTCAAGTTTATTACAGCCTGTCCAGTTGCTGTGGAACTACAGGTATCAGCATGGCTTGCCCTTCTATGGTGAACAGTGCCCTCTCTCAATGATATTTGCACAAATGCAATTGCTTTGTGCATGCCAAGCTTGTAATATTCATTACTGTATGCCTTCCAGGGATGACCAAGGGAGGCAGGTTATAATGGGCACAGATGGGGAAATTGCACAGGGTATAGGAGGGCTATCAGCTCTAGTCCCATCTGCCCATTCATGGCCCCATCTGGACTGTAATATTGTAATTCTAGGCTGCACATGCAGCACCAGCTTTTGCCAAGGTTGTACGCACAACTTAGTGGGTCCAAGTGGTAAAAACCCTGTAGATTGTTTGTGTGGCACTGGCCTTTGGCTGGGGGTGCTGACGGCCAGTGCCAATGAATATGCCCCAGCATGCTCCACATTTTCGCTCATTGGCCCTGGCTGCTTACAGACTTGTGCCTCTGCTGGTGTTATTCCTACATGCAAAATTTAGATTTTGCTGTGCAGTACAAGGTATTTAAATGAGATTTAGGGATTGTAGTGGGTGTGCTCACTGTTCAGTAGAAGCCTCTTTCTTCCCAAAAAAGGATTAGAGGTGGTAGATCTCAGGCCTCAGCCGATAATCCCAGTGAGACACCTTTTTGACCTAATTGTGTCTTATATGGGAAAGGACATTTTTAGGCACATTTCTACCAATGCAATAAAAATATTTAAATGTATAACAGTCACACAGATAATAAAAACAGTCCCAGTGTCCTATCCCCCTATGGATAGAGAGGTGCATTGGGGCAAATAGAAATGAAGTGTGGGGGCCAATTCAGTTGGAGAGCGGCATATGTTGGAATCGGGAGCTGAGTGTGCATAATCAAAGTGTGCATGATCACACCATATGCCCCCCAAAAATGTGCTCCTTCTTTACATGAAAATCAATTTTCATAATGTTTACAAAAAATTAAAAGATTAAAATGAATTGAACAGAACCAAATGTATTTTTGTTTTAGTAGAGAGAGAACCATATTACCTTTTCTTGGTAGTGAATAAAGGATAGTACTGTACAGTTTAAGAGCCATCAAGGCTGCTTTCAGTTTGCTAAGTTTTACAAGTGATGTAATCAGCTGAGCAGCTAAAATAATCTTGACAAGTACACAATGAGGGCGGACTTTCCCAGCTGACGGCACCATCTAACGCTATTGGCCAAAAGGAATCATAGGTCATGTGATGCTCGCATCCAATAATGGGCTGCCTCCTATAGCTCGAAATGACTCCCGCTTTGGTCTCTCCTGGCAGATAGTGTATAGAAAATAAAGATTTTTGCTTAATAAGCTTGATTTATGCTTCTGCATTCCATCCATACTACAGTGTGAAAAAGTGGTGCGTGCCCAGTTTTAATAACTACTAAAGGAAAATAAATTACCTTCTTTGCACCTTTTACTGGTTAGAAATTTATTTATGATATATATTTTTAATGCACGTTTGGCTAGGTCTCAGCACCTTATTGTATTCATACTTCCTCTCCTATTCAACTGTAGGTACCTTGTTTATAAGCCATCTGGATAGTCACAACAGTAGGAGTTAAGTGGGAAGCCACTGGCTGAGCGTTATATAGTGGAAGGAGCAGGGTGCCCCAAGCAGCACAGAGTAGTAATGTGAGGCTCCTGTCACACTGAGGCAGGAAGATTCACCTCTGTATGAAACAAACTTCATAAATTCATTTTGTTTCTTCTTATCATTCTTTATGAAGGCACCTATGTGAGTTGTCTTATGGAATTTGTGACCTTCAAAGGGGATGAAAAACCATTCGAGAGGATTGGGACAGGTTCCCAGTAAGTTTTGCTCTCGATTTACCAATGTATGGATTACCAAATGTTTGTACTCTCAGAGTCATTAAGGAGAGCAAAGCAAAAAAAGGAGTATGTTACCTCCTGGACAAACCATGTTACAATGCAAGGGGTGCAAATTAGTGTATCATTTTGCACATAAGTTAAATGCTGGCTGTTTTTTCATGTAGCACACTAATACTTGATAGCTTTATTTTTATACTGAAATTTAAAGTTGATCCAGGACATGCCCTACCCCAACTATAAATCTGTCTCCACATTTTAAATTTACCTCCCCCTGCAATGCAACATGGTTTTGCCCAGTTGCACAGTTACTCATTTGATATGTTTTGCTCCCCTTAATGACTCAGGCCCTCACTGAATATGATTTTAACCATTCCACTGCCAGAAGCACTTTGTCAGTTGTGAATGACAAACAAATGGTATCACATTTATGCAACTTATACTTTTGCCATGACATTGTTTTCTTAAAGGTAGGTTTAATGAAGCTGTTTTATCTTTGTTGTCTGGTAGATGAGTTATGTGTGCACTTTGTGGTTTAAATAGCTGCAATGGGAATAGGAAGAGGTTTCAAGTATAGGGATCAATGTTCATTTTAAGTGCTTTACTCACAATTACATTCTTGTATTTATAACAATGTGGGAAAATAATTAATTTCAGTACAGGAAACAAACAGGAATTGCATTTTTTTGGAGGGACTTGTGCAAACATAGCAATTCTAAAAAAATAAAATAATGATAAATAAAACTGCAACTGGCCACACATAGTTCCCTGCACAATAATACTCATTAGGGTGTAAGATAGGTCATATTTGCCAACTTTGGCATATTCTGGGGGGCAGGTGGGCCTTTGGGGCGTTGCCCAAGAATTGCGCCATTTGACCCCGCCCTCTAGACGTGCATCACATATTATGGGTTGTTACAGCGGGGCAAGAGGCCGCTGTGACGTGTTAATCACGTCATTAAGCCCTGCCACCACCAATTAACTACTGCAGTGAATTGGAACCAGGAGGTTGCCCTGCACTCCCTGGAGTCCGAGAGAGCAGGGCAGAAATTCGGGAGTCTCCCAGATATTCCGGGAGATTAGGCAACTATGAGATAGGTGCAAAGCTGTGTATCAACAACACTGTGTATCGGGAGTCATGTGATGTCACTACACTACAGACCACTAGGCTGTACAGCAATCTTAATACTTATCTACTAAACTGCGGGTTTAAAAAGGGAAGATTTTGCCTATAGCAACCCATCAGATTGTAGCTTTCATTTATTCAGTGCATTCTACAAAATGACAGCTAGAATCTGATTGGTTGCTATAGGCAACATCTCCACTTTTTCAAACCTGCAGTTTAGTAAATATACCCCTCAGTGTCAGCTCAGTTGCAGCAGAGGTGGAGTCAGAGCAGTGAAAGAGTAAGAGGGTGGCTCCATTTTTCCATGGTCTCTCTTAATGAATCAAGGGACAGTCTGCAAGTTAACAGACTGTTACCAGGCACATAATCCCACATAAAGAGAGACTGAGAAAGGCAGATTACAATAAAACACTTTGCTCCCCTCCCCTTGTGGATAAGGTCAGAAGTTATCAAATAACTTCTCTAAATTCAGCAAGAAGAATGAGAATTGTGCATTGACAAGTAAGAAGAATAGCACAATTGATCTACTGGAAAATGTAATTTACTATAACAGTGAGATTAACATTCATACTACAATGATGCAATTGATTTCAACTCATAATATAACAGTTGTTGTTGTATATATTATACTTTTATAAGAGTCTGATTTAGTTAATGCAATGCTTACTGTTATAAAATGATCATCCTTTAAAAATGTATGCTTTGTACTGTTATACTGTTCCGGGATAACACTTTTGACATGTTTTGTTTTGGGTGTCAAATAAAATAAAATAGTTATAAAATCTGTGACAAGATAGTATCGGGGTTGCTGTCCTCTGGGGTGTACGGTTGTATTTCAGCTAGATAAATCACACAAATCCAGTGTTTCAGGTTCAATAGTCTCAGCTAGTTTTATTCACCAGTTTGCAAGCAGAACAAAATATAAACAAAATCCTAGCTGTCTGGCTAGTAATACAGAGGTATCCCCTTTCTAGAGTGAGGGGCCTAGTGTTTCCAACTTAAACCAAACAATGGAACTCACAGATGAACATTGCAGTTTCTCTCAGGAGCCATCTGACCCAGACAGTGAGAGAGTGTGAGACTGATCAGAGCTCCAGCCTTTTACAGGCAGCACACAGGTGCAGGTCCTGATTAGTCTGCTGTGAAACCTGCACTGGGAAGTTTTTCCTACACACCTAAACAAACTCTCTGTTGTTTTAAAATACAAATGACAGGAATCTAGGATTTATATAACTGTTATTCACTTCTTTCCCAGAGCTTCTGTCACACATCCTATATTTTCTCATTTGATATCAATGTACAGCATCAAAAGTGTACATTAAAAGAAAATAATAAATTCAGAAACCCAGTACACCAAGGCACAATGCAGTTATTAGTTAATCTTAAATCTTAAAATAATGCCCAGGTCCCAGTTTGCATACAATTAGCCCTCCATGAGACAGAAGCAGTGGGGGCCTTGTTTGCAAGAGCTTGCAATCTAATAGGAAAGGGAGTTGATACAAGACAAGAAATAGATCAGCCAAATCTATACATTTAGGTCAAGCTGCTCTCCCTCACCTACAAGCCCCCACTAATGCTTCCCCCATACATCTCTGATCTTGTCATTAGATACACCCCTGCTTGACATCTCTGCCCTGCTTCTGGCCTTCTCCTTTCTTCCCCTCTCATAACCTCTTCCCACTCCCATCTCCAAGACTTCTCCTGTGCTGCTCCCTACCTATGACACTTCTTGCCTTGTCCTACCAGACTCCTCCCACCATACAATCCTTCAGAAAATCACTCAAAACCCTCATCTTCATACATTCCTATCCTACCTCCTCTTTGACCCTCATGTCTAATCCATCTCCTTCTTTTGTCTCCCACAGTCCACTTGACCCCATTTTCTCCTACTGTCTCTCTCCACTCCTTCCATTTGAATGTAAGCTCTCATAAGCAGGATCCTCTATACCTTAAGTCTCATGTTTGCCCACTGTCCATCCACCTGGTACGTCTCTTGTCATGTCTTTTTCCATACTCTGTGGGAGTGCTCTGCTGTTTGTTTACACGCATGGACTTCATGCCCATATCTGTAATCATCACTCATTCTCTATATATACCTGACATTGCTATCATGCATATGTGTATCCATGGTGGCTCAGTGGTTAGCACTTCTGCCTTACAGTACTGGGGTCATGAGTTCAAGTCCCAATCATGGCTTTATCTGTGATGAGTTTGCATGTTTACGTGGGTTTCCTCCGGGTGCTCCGGTGTCCTCTCACACTCCAAAAACATACTGGTAGATTAATTGGCTGCTAACAAATTGACCCTAGTGTGTGTGTGTGTGTGTGTATGTTAGGGAATTTAGACTGTAAGCCCCAATGGGGCAGGGACTGATGTGAGTGAGTTCTCTGTACAGCGCTGCGGAATTAGTGGCGCTATATAAATAAATAGTAATAATAATATTTGTAATTATGCTTCATCTGTAATGATTGTCTGTCTCTACGTAATCTCTGGCGCTCTATAAATAAACACTGATGATGATGATTACATGAACTGTCTATATTGGTGGTTACCATTCGTGCACAGCATTAGATAAGATTTCAGTTCCTGTAAAAAGATGCTTTTGCTCGCAGCCGTCATTTAAGTTATTCTTATTATATTACAGTCATGATTGTATTACATGTGATACGACTGCTGATCTTTTAAGGAGTTACAATGTAGTTGATTCTGTTTTCATCTTTAGTCCTATAATAAATATAGGAATACTTTTATTTGGCAATATGTCAACAGCAGCGAACAGGTAAGAACACAAAGTTGTCTGCAGAGTTTCTTGCTAAAGCCAACTTTTTTCCTCTTGGTCATTTCTCAGACAGATGATGTTTTGCCGGAGATATAATGACAGATTTGTTGTGACATACATCTAAACTTTCCGCATGGTAATGAGCTTCTGCAAGTCACTCGGCATGGCACTCAGCTGGAGCCATGGAGTGATTGTGCCGGACATCTACATTTTAAAAATGGACAGTTCAAAAGGACCTGTCAGATGACATTAACTCAGCTCAGCGGCTTACGCCAAAGCCTATAAGAGTGACAACTACTCTGGCACCTGGAAACGATAGACACGTGGCTTCGGGGCAATTTTCTGCTTGCCACAAGGTGTGAAGTCTCCAGCCACACCACGTTCCAAAGTTGTTGTTATTGCTACTGACTTCAATTAGAAATTTATGAGTAACTGGAATAACAATTCAAATATTTCCCTCCCCCGCAACACCACCCCTCCCCCCCTGCTTTTCATGGCTCAAGCACATCAAACTGCTATCGTATTTTTAGCTTCAGGGGTAGATTAAATGAATGTGAAACAAGATTCAATTAATTACTGGCTATCACAACAAACTGCTCCTTGTGATTGCAGAATATATATTTCTCCCGCTCCTTTAGGAGTCAATTTCTGTTGACAGATACGTCCTGCAGGACCCCGTCTGGAAATGTATACGCAAAGAGCGGAAATGAAGACAAGTCATTCACATTCATATGCTTACTGACTTTCTGTTCACTGTTATTTAGGGATTTTTTTTTGTTCCTATGTTTTCGAATGTAGGTGTCACGTACCAAATGCGGCTTGGTTTCATTTTCGACTTCAATTAATCTTGGTTATTGGAAACAGTTGATATTGTATGCAAATTATAATAGTCACATTATGTATCTAGCTTGATAGTTACAACTGGGGATCTTGAAGGAGGGGAAATTGTAGCCTGATACATTGCTATGCAAATTGCTTGGGCCAATATGGTGGAATAGAGAACCACCTTCGGCACACAATTGGGGTATTGGTGCTTTTGTTCATATTGGATTTTGGGCATTTAGCAGATGAGCACAATTGTACAATTTGTTCAGAAGGGTATTCTGAACAAATTTTTGTATTTTGCAGGAAGTTTTGCATTTTTGCAGAATTAGAGTTATCCATCTTACCCAACCACACTGCAGCAGAGTAGATTGACTGACGTCGCCCCAGCTGTATTCAAAGGCTATAAAATCTTTGAAATGCAATTTTACTAATACATTGCAGAATGCCTTTCCATGGAATGTTGAAGCGAAAGCAGAACTCAATCATTGGCGGAATTTCGCTCCACCGTGAAATGGTCTATTCTGCCTCAATTTGCATAAAATGTCACCACAATTTTGCTAGCGCCTAAACAGTAGTCAGAACCTGCCACAAGTAGTCCATTCAGGTTTACTTCAATAATATATACAGCGGATGAAATAAGTATTCAACACATCAATTTTTACCATCTCGGCCGAAAGGCTGGGGCCGTTTTGTACGGCACTATTTATTTTTTTCACTTGTTTGTCACTTCACTTTTTTTTTAATGTTTTATTCACGGATTTTAGGATGCGGATAGGTCCTTATGGGCTCTTCTCCCCGAAGGGGCCCTGAGATTTCCGGCCCCCCTGAAAAACATTGTGGGTCCTCCCTTCAGGGGGTGGACAGTTGCCGAGCCCTGGGTGAAGCTTCGGCGGATCCCAGGGGCTAAAGGGACCCCCCTAGCCTTTCACGCGAAGGGGGTCTAAAAACCCTTGCCCCCTAAGGGTCCTTATGGATCCGGGGGTCGGGGAATAGGGCTCTTCCTTTCTTGAGGAGGGCCAGTGCTGCATCCCTTGTGCACGTTTTTTGAGGTTTCACTTATTTTTTCAAGCACTTGGGCACGAGAGCACTGATTTTACAGGCTTTCAAAAGAAAAAAGTATTGAAAACATCAACATTTTTCTCAGTAAATATATATTTAATCTGGTTATTGTAATGAAGTTTACACCAAATGTCAGCAACTACGCTTGTAATCCACACATGCAAAGAAATCAAACCATAGACGTCCATAAATTAAGTTCTGTGTAATAACGTCAAATGACACAGGGAAAAAGTATTGAACACGTGAAGAAAGAGAGGTGCAAAAAGGCATGGAAAGCCAAGACACCAGCTGAAATATCAGTAATTAGAAAACAATCCTGCCAGCTGGTTCAGCCACAACTGACGGCCAATAAAAAGGTGTCTCATTACGAAGGTGTCACACAAGAAACATCTCATGATGGGTAATACCAAAGAGCTCTCTCAAGACCTTTGCTACCTTATTGTTGCAAAACATACTGATGGCATTGGTTACAGAAGGATCTCTAAACTGCTGAATGTCCAGTGAGCAGTGTTGGGGCCATAATCCGGAAGTGGAAAGAACATCATTTCACCATAAACCGGCCACGAACAGGTGCATATCACAAGATTTCTGACGGAGGAGTGAAAAAAATTATCAGAAGAGTTTCCAAGAACAAAGGACCACTTGTGGAGAGCTTCAGAAAGACCTGGAATTAGCAGGTACAACTGTTTCAAAGAAAACAATAAGTAATAAACTCAACCGCCACGGCCTGTATGCACGCTCAGCATGTAAGTCTCCTTTGCTGAAGAAAAAAACATGTTGGAGCTTGTTTAAAGTTTGCTGCACAACATTTGGACAAGACTGTGAAATACTGGGAGAATATATTGTGGTCAGATGAGAGCAAAAATTACCTCTTTGGATGCCATAATACACACCATGTTTGGTGGAGAAATGGCACTGCACATCACCCCAAAAACACCATACCAACAGTGAAGTTTGGAGGTGGGAACATCATGATGTGGGGCTGTTTTTCTGCACACGGTACTGGAATACTGCATGTCATTCAAGGATGGATGAATGGAAAAATGTACCCAGACATTCTTGATAAAAATCTGCTGCCATCTACCAGGATGCTGAAGATGAAACGAGGGTGGACATTTCAACCAGACAATGATCCCAAACACACAGCCAAGGACACTCTCAATTGGTTTTGGAGAAAGAAAATAAAGCTGCTAGAATGGCCCAGCCAATCACCTGACTTGAATCCAATTGAACATCTATGGAAAGAACTAAAGATCAGAGTTCATAGAAGAAGCCCACGGAACCTTGAAGATTTGAAGACTGTTCGCGTTGAAGAATGGGGCAAAATCACACCTGAGCAATGCATGCGACTAGTTTCTCCATACAGGAGGTGTCTTGAAGCTGTCATTACCAATAAACGCTTTTGTACAAAGTATTAAATAAATTTCAGGAAGCGTGTTCAATACTTTTTTCCTGTGTTATTTCACATTATTGCACAAAACTTGGACATCTATGGTTTGATTTCTTTGCAGGTGTGAATTGCAAGGGTTGCTGATGGCATTTGGTGTAAATTTTATTTAACATTGCACTTTCTCTGAAACTCACATTAAATGTATATTTACAGAGAAAAATGTTGATGCGTTCAATACTTATTTCACCTGCTGTATTTTATATATATATATATATATATATATATATATATATATATATATATATATATGTTTGCTATACATTTATTGTGTCAGACCTATATCAATCAGTTTTGTAAATAAATGGTGGTAAACTTGGGTTAATACTGTCAATATTATAATTATAATTGAAGAATCTTTGCTTTTTCTCTCTCTTGCTGCTTTTTTGGACTGACAGTAAAATGGTACAGGTTTATTGATGAATATTGTAGCACAACCTTTTGTCCCAACTCCCAACAACAAAAAGTTGTCCGTTATGTAAAGAGCAGTCCACAAAGCATTCTTGATGGCTACACCATGCGCTTACCCATATAAAGTTCTACAATTGTTCACCAATAATAATAATAATAATAATAATGATTATTATTATTAACATTTACTTATATCACGCCAGCATATACCATAGTGTACAAAGCACATGACATTACAAAGCAAAATTCCTCTAGCTTTGTAAATGATCCTTATTGGGTGAACTTCCTGCATTTTTGCTTTATAAAGAGAGAGTCCGAAACGGGGAACCCAGCATCCTACAAATTCCGAACCTTGACAAATCATTCTACTCATCTTTAATAAATACAGCTACAGCTGAATGAGCGTTCATTACATTATCCCAAAAAAACAGAGTGACTCTCTGCCATGTTGATGTGAGTTTCTGAAAGGGCTGTCACACCTCAGTGCAGATATCTTGTGCTGAAGATATTGATACCTTAGTTTTGTCTTTGAGCACCAGACAGAAAATCAATGGCTAACACATCTTGCATTAACTCTTCCACTGTGGCGAAGATTGTAGTCATGTGACCAGATGGCTTTGCCGGTGTGTGAGGATCATTATAGAGTATGAGACCCCAGGCACTGTGTTCTAGATTTTCATTTTGTCTGTGACATGTATTGATTGCCCAAGACCCATTTCCTGCAAGGCCTCCAATGGAATGTCAAGGCGAACACCTCAATGTTGATGCCACAAATAATGTGTACAACAGAAAAAAACTATATTTATTGAGTGTTGAGAAAAACTAATCTTAAAATATACCTTCACATTTTCTTTTCTTATTTAAGTTGATTTATTAAAGTCAGAAATGTGTTAGTTGAGTAAGATGAATAGGACAGACCGATGTTAGGAGAGAGTTGCACTCACTACCAGTAGCACCGAGGGCCCTGGCATACCTGGGGGTCTGGGCCTGAATTGGAGCCGCATCAAGGTACTTGGGTGCGGGGCGATTTTACCAAGTTCCGTTCATGCGCCAGATTTTCGTCTTTCCTTTGTATCTCCCCATTTGTGTATCTGTCAGCCTCTCTTTACCCCTGCTGTCTTATCTATCCCCCACCGCCTTCTACCAGTTGCCATTCACTTTCCCCTGTGCACCTCACAACCCACTTTACTCCCTGCCCTGCTTTTCCTCCCCCCCTTCATCTTCCAATTTTCCCTCTTCCCCCTTCAACCTCATCACCTTCTTCTGCTGAAGATTACGGTTTCATCCTGGTGGCTAGCGATCAGGAGCGGTGTGGATACACGGAGGCAGAAGTCCATTTACACAACTCCATCCACACAACGTCATCCACCAACTCCATCCATACAACTCCATCCACACAACTCCATCCACCAACTCCATCCACCAACTCCATCCACCAACTCCATCCACACAACTCCATCCACACAACTCCATCCACACAGCTCCATCCACACAACTCCATCCACCAACTCCATCCACACAACTCCATCCACACAACTCCATCCATGCAACGTCATTCACCAACTCCATCCATACAACTCCATCTACAAAACTAAGCCTGAGGATGGCAGGTAAGCATAATCTGATTTTAATCATTTTATTTCTATACTACACTATGGCACTGGGCTTACCACGCTCCCTCTCTGGTGGTTGGTCATGCCCCTTCAGGGGTGGCACACGCACTATTTTGTGTACCCCTGCCAGTTTTCTTTTGGTAGTTTATTGGTAGAAGAGTTTGGGCCTCATTCTTGTGTTCGCCATAGGCCAAAAGTAGTCACCCCTCCCCTGCTTGTCATCCAGCAATCTTCCCAGTCAGCTGTGGAATAAATGTATGTTATAGTATAATGTATTACATGTTGCGTGATCTGTATTATTTACTTATTGCCCCAAAACGTTGCTGTACCATGTCCCCAAATTCCTTTTGGCAGCCCAGCTCTCTACATTGATTCCCAGGCAGAATTGTGCTGTGAATCCAAAGAATTGTGCTGTGAATGTCCAAAGTTTCATAGGACTGTACCAAATGTTTGCGGTCTGCCATTGACTAAGCTTGCACTGTTTAGGGAGTGGTCTCCACAAAGAAGAGGTGGTTAGGGCATTTCTAAGTGTGGTTGTTTTGGATCAGGACCTGTGTCGATTGGGTTCATGGTTTGTTGTGTCCCAAATTTTAGCCACAGAACATCCCTAGGTATGTTTTGGGTGATATTGAGCTTTGTAGTGGGTTCCTAAACTGTCTCTAACTTTTTATGTTTTTCGATACCTATATTGCAAATAATGACTTGGAGTGTTTTGCCAAATGTATCAATGTGTGTCTATATAGGTAAAGCAGAGAAATGTTCTGCAGATCGTTAGAATGAGCGTATCTACAAAATCAATTAAAAAGAGAACCTTAGACAAGAATTTAAGATTCTTGTGTTTTTACTACATCTTTTGTTACTACTCTGGGCACAGATTATATATATATTTTTGCATTTGTTGATTGGTCTGAAAACCCTGAAGCATTTGTTTAGACTGGATTAAGTCAGAATGCAGACATATTCGGGCAGGTGCAGATGCAGATTTGGCAGTCCTCTTATGTTCTGTGTCATCAAGCTTGCCTTTGTCTGTAATCTGCTCCATGTGATCACGCTTCATTTCTAGTTAATGTATCACATCCAAACAGCTGTTCCATTCAGTTTGTTGCATTACATTCCAATTCTTCATCAGCTGCCTCTCACCTGGCAGAACTCTGGGATGTTAAAGAAACGGCTCGAGTCACACGAGGACACTTCCTGAAGCTTGAGGACGGCCAGGTGTCGTTTTATAAACCTAAACTTGCGCTCATACTCAGCGGTACCTCTGTGTGTGGCTACTTTTGTTCCATCAATTGTTTCCTATAAGCTGTTCCCAATGTACCCCATAAAGGAAAGTCTATAGCCAATCATCCAGGTCCAAAGTAAGTATAGTATATTGATGTTGTGAAAGAGTTTTTTAATGTATTAAATAATAAGTGGGCACCTTACTGGTCCACCAGTAGTTTACAAGTTCCATGTACTATTGCCAAATAGAAAGATGTGTGGGTTTAGGTATTTGCTACAAATGAGGACCCACGATGTTGGGTTGCGAGCTTAAATGTTTTGATCACAATCTGAACCACTACTGTACCTCATATTTCTATTGTGCTAGATATATACAAACTTGCAAATCTATGATAATAATAATAATAATAATAATAATAATAATAATAATAATAACTTGTACTGTTAAGGATATGCGATGACCAATGTTTTGCTTTTTGTATTCATATAGTGCCTTTATTTTGCCCTGCAGTGGGTTGCATAGAAAGTGCAGATGTGGTCGATGAGGGTATTTTTCTTAGCAGGGCTGCAATGAAATAATTGTCTCTTTTCTTGATAATTTCTACATGCTTGTCAGTCTGTTTTCACATCAGCATAGTCTGTGTGTTAGCCGCAGACACAAGCAATTCACTGGTCTATGTTGTTTCCACTGATATCCTCCTGTGTTTGCAATTGGGATTTATATTGTTCCTAAAGGAGGTGTAGTGGATGGAACTGGATTTACTTTTAACTGCCTAATTTCTTCCATTAAAGTCAGCTGTATTTATACACAGAATAATACGTTTATGGTGCTCCTTTCGCTTTTATTATGCTAACAGTAAATTATTGATTTTCTAAATTGTATATATTGCACAGTTTAGCTCGGTTTTTTCTTTGTTTTATCTTTTTGGCTTTGGATGGGAGTTGGCAAATCCCCCTCAAATAGCTGCTTTCTGGTACTTGATTGATACACCTAAAATTATATCTAGTTTTTGCTGGTACTACAGCTCCCCAATCTGCCTCTCTGCGGTCACCAGGGGCTGTGGAAGGAACTGGCCGATGGCTAAAATTAGTTCTTTTCAGAATTCTTATTATCATTCTGAAATAAATCAACAAAATAAATGTATTTATATTTAAAGGAAAGGAAAAAGAAATGAACTGCAAACTAATATGTAAAGTTAAACTAACAAAAGAAAACTAAACATTTATTACGTAACAATCAAAAAAGACAACAAAAAGCAACATACTACAATACATACAGACAAAACTGAGCTTTAGCTTAACAAAAAATGAAATATTTTAACTTTTCAGCGCCCTCCCTAGCTCTCAATGGCTGCATTGTGCTGCTTGCTGCCCCTATAGACATTGTAGATAGATATGAACATACTTCATAGTTGCCTACTCACAAATTTTTGGGAGTTCTCCCGGACTCCCGAGAGAGCAGGAAAAAATCCCGTATCCAGCTGTCGTCGTTGTTGAAGATGGTGAAGGTGGGGCTAAACGGGTCATCGTGGCCCCAGACCCTGCTGCGATTGGCCAAAATTGCCTAAGACTGACAGGGGCGGAGGCTAACGGCGCACCACGCGTGGTCACGCCCCCTCAATGGACCCCCTCCCGGACAGCTGGCTTCAAAAGTAGTTAAGTATGACATACTTTGACACCAAATCTGCCATCTGAATGGGGTAAACGTGCTTCAAGATGAATTGGGAGATAATGATTATTTTCTATTTAACTGTATGTATAAACAAAATTTTAATTTGAGTTTAGTGCTGTATAAGCTATGTTTAGTAAACTGGCTGGGGTGAGGGCTGACAGAAATAGGTCAAAGATACATAGTAACATTGGTTAGCGATATTGATTTCACTGTAATCATTTTATATTATGCATTGCCAATATTACAGAGAGGAGATACATTCAGCTGTACAGTGAGTAATTTAATATTATTTGCAAAATTATTTAAAATGACATACTGCTGAATTGTCTTATGTACAATATAGATAAAGCTATTGATCCACAGATTTCATATACATAGTTTTATTATCTATGTATTAGTATTATATTTTTTATTATAGGAATTAATTACTGTGATCTTGGGAATAAGGATATTTATGATTAAGCTGGAAACAGATTTTAAACAAATCCACAAATAACTTTTAATTAGAAATGAGTGAAGTTACAGCAAAATTGCGTACAAATTAGAGATGCACACTGACCCCCGTGAACTGGTTTTGGTTTTGGTTTTGGATCTGGATTAGCTTTGTGCTTTGGTTTTGGTTTTGGTTTTGGCAAAACCGCCCTCGTGTGTTTTGGTTTTGGATTTTTTACGAAAAATCCTAAAATACGCTAAAATCACATATTTTTGCTATTTTTTTGTTCCTACATTATTATTAGCCTCAATAACACTAATTTCAAGTCATTTGCAGTCAATTTTGACCACCTCACAGATCACAATATTATTTTCATACACTTTCGGCCAAATACTGCAGCGACCTGGCTGGATGGTAAGTGACAAAGTAATGACTCAAACACACGGCAGTTCCTAGCACATCTAGGACACATTGGCACACAGCAGTGGCAGGAAAGAAAAGTGGTGCAAGATGGAATTGTCCTTGGATCATGAAATCAGTTATGGTTCAGTTGATCGCTCCACCCGTTCCTTGGATAACTGTGGGAATTCTACAGCTAATATATGGCAGCGAGTGCTGACTTTCCCCCCTGGGATGTGTGCCTCCCTCCCACCCACCGTTATTTTGGATCATAAAAAGGAATCCAAAATCGTGAGATCCGAGATCCGATGACATAATGATGATGTTTTGCCTCATTTTTGATTCCAAGGGTGTGCGAGAGTACTGAGCCGGCTCGGTTCGATACTCGGATCCCCTAAGTTTGGGTGTGTTCGGTTCTCGAGGAACCGAGTCTGAGCATCTCTAGTACAAGTTAAGTTTATAGCAGAACAGGACAATTTCTGCTATGAAGAGGAGGGCTGGCAAATTTTAGCCTGGGGGGGGGGGGAGACTCTACTCAACAGCCTATTAGGAACATTTTAAAGGAAAAGAAAATGCCCACGTTAGTCCACTATGGGGCCGGCCCTGGGGCCAGATGCCCCCATGCCCCCCGGGCTCAGCCCGCCCCGGGAGCTGTGCAATGTTTTTCGAAACCTATGGTCAAATTATGACAAAAATCGACTTGTTCGTTAATAATGGCAAGTACAACAAAGTAGAGTGAAAGCAGGCTTAATCACTGGAAAGTTAAGGAAATAATTATAGTAACGGTAAAAAAAAATAGGTTTCTATCTTGCAATATGCAATGAAATAATATGATTTTTATTTTAATTTTTATTTTTAATACCACAGCCCATCCGTCAGCCTCTTACTCAGTTTTAAAAATGAACCGTTTGGAGAAAGATTAACATTGGTTTCTTATTAGTTCACAGAAAACATCCGGAAGAAACTGGTGTCATTGTAATTTTTTTTTAATTAAAGGAATATTTAATTCATGCCACATAACAATAAATAAACCATAATAATTATCTTCAATAACTGTGACTCATGCTATTATAGTTATGTAAAATGTTTCTAAATAAGCACACACACATTAACTACAGATAATGCTTCTGCATTTAAACCTTTCTTTTTTCTATTTGCCATGCGTTCCTGCACAAATAAGACAATTACAGACTTTGATTTTATTCAGCTTTTGTCAAGGATACTGATGAGACAATCCAGCAACAGTGCGGAAGCTGCAGCAATCAGTGCCAAATTCTACATGTGTTCGATAAGCTTGTATTTCTCACGATATAATTGTACATGAAATGCAACAAATGGCTAAAGAGCTAAAACCAATCACAAAGTTTAAAAAAAAACCCCTCTGATGTCGGTGTCTAATGGTCTAACTAACATATGCCAGTTCTTCATAATGAATTCTGTAATTACATGTGGAGAAAATCTCAGATGGGAGCTGTCGAAATAAACATACGGGAGATTATTACAAAAACGTCATTATTCTAAAATTTTATTTTTAATAAACGTAACACTCGTCACATTGAAAATGGTAGAGCACTCCTATCAGAAATGGAAACTTGTACTAAGGGCCTGATTAACCTTCGAACGCAACCTGATTTAGTTGCTTTTGAATAAGTTGCGTCATTAAAATGATCACATAACTTGAGCATACAATGCACTCATATTCAAATCCTAGTGGATCTCAAGATACGCTTCCTCTAGTTATAAGTACACTCTGCATAAACAGTACTTGTTGTATATTAACAGATAGAACAGACTGCAGGATATGCACATACAATGTGCAATCATACAGTCATTACTACCCGCCAACAAACTTGCTGGCGCAAGTTATGCGGCTTAAAAACCGCGTACTTAAGAGAAATCATCATCATTTATTTATATAGCACTACTAATTCCGCAGCTCTATACAGAGAACTCACTCACTTCAGTCCCTGTCCCATTGGAGTTTACAGTCTAAATTCCCTAATATACACACACACACAGACTAGGGTCAATTTTGATAGCAGCCAATTAACCTACTAGTATGTTTTTGGAGTGTGGGAGGAAACCGGAGCACCCGGAGGAAACCCACGCAAACACAGGGAGAACATACAAACTCCACACAGATAAGGCCATGGTTAGGAATTGAACTCATGACCCCAGTGCTATGAGGCAGAAGTGCTAACCACTGAGCCACCGTGCTGCCCAGAACTTGAATTGTCTGCATCAGCATTGGCACGCCCTCGGCACGCCCCTACTGTGCATTGACTACGTTCATCTGGCCCTTCTCTCCCCCGTTCCGTTCTTCAAGTCGTAGGTAGTCGTAAGGGTCATTTGCGTTCAGACATGAATTGCCTTCACCTGCGTTCATTGGTGCGATGTCCATTTCTGAGCAAGCGGAGGGCTATTTCACGCAAGATACCGGACCCAAAGGGACTTAGGTCCGAACATGACTCAGGCCCTAAATGTATAAACTGTATATAGATTGATGATGGTGATGAAGGTGGTGATGGTGATCATGGTGATGATTATGATGATTATTAGTAGTAGTCGTACTACTACTTATAGTAGTAGTGTTTTATTATTATATTTTATCTAAAATTACATAGATTTTTATAGCCAAGTTTCCAAGAAGTATCCTATTAATATTGCTGCCCATGAAGAACTTTAACTTGGGAATTATAGATCTCCACACAAAGCAACCTTGGTTGCAAATTGCTGGCACATTTGCTGACAGTCAGTAAGTATGTTGTGACACTCTCATAGGTTAATCCAGTGGTAGAAT
Source organism: Mixophyes fleayi (assembly GCF_038048845.1). NCBI lineage: Eukaryota > Metazoa > Chordata > Amphibia > Anura > Limnodynastidae > Mixophyes > Mixophyes fleayi. Next base: position 30,026,750 of record NC_134411.1, read on the forward strand.
TCTAATATCTTCCTGACATTATTATACTGCAAGTCTAAAACAATAATCTAAAGTAGAGATGTTCACTGACCCCCATGTTTTGGTTTTGGCTTCGGTTTTGGATCTGGATTAAGAAAAAAAGCCTGCAAGGACTTGTATATTTATATTTGTATTTCAGCAATGACAAATTCAGCAATGGAGATTTCTCTAGCACTGCTACCACCCTCCTCTTTCTCTTCTATCACTTTGCCTGCCCAACTGCTCTATACTCTGTCCTACCCCTTCTATGTCCCTCTCTCAAATGGCGCTAGATTGACGTAGAGGATGGTATGTATAGATTCCAAAAATCACGAGATCCAATATCCGATGATGTCACAATAACGTTTTGCCTCGTTTTGGAATCTGAAAAAGCGCGAAAATACCGAGCCACAACTAAATTCGGGTGGGCTCAGTTTTCGGGAAACCGAACCCGCCCATCTTTAATATATATATATATATATTGCAGAGGAGATGATGTCTGAGTATAATATTATTATTATTATTTGGTGTAACATTTGCACAGAATTATTCAATGTCTTTTGTTACATCTATTTATTTGTGTTGATACATGAGAATATAGTGGTATGAAGAGTAGTGAGAAGATTCCACGGGATTAAAATCAGATAATCCCTATTTTATTCATTGCTTAGAATGCAGGCATTGTTTGCATCAAATTATAACTTCAATATATATTCAGATTAGTACTACATCATCAGGCGCCCTCTTCTCTCATTTTTTTCCTAGATTCTTGTTCACCTGGCTGTCCAACAACCGACGAAACGCGTCAGTGTTAAAGGTTCTGTGGACTTCTATATTCCAGTGGAGCTTTAACAGCAGGTACCAGCATAATTTGACAAGCTGTACAATTAATGTCAGCTAAACTACAAGCAATTATTTTCAACCTCTGCTATTTGATGCATATCATATTGGTGGCCACCGCTTTAATCATGAGGAATGACTCCAGCACTGCAGACTAACACACAACGGTGGGACTCATTGTGAAACCGTACACAGGGCTGGAATGTTGAATATTCCTTGTGTAGGTAACTATTGATCTGTGCTTTATTTGGAGCTGTAGAGTCTTTTGTATTTATTTTACATGTTTTGTAGCACATTATCAAACCGTAATTTCTTTTGCTCATTTGTTTATCTCAAGACAATTCTTTTTAGATTTTACATCTTAAATGGGAATTTATTGGATTTTGTAATATAGAACCGTAAGAACGATATTGGGCCACCACTTCCATCTATCCCGGGGGAAGGGAACCTTTGAATCTCCATTTATTGCGTTGCTTGGGCACAGGTTACCAATGCCTGCAAGAGCCAGCTGGAACTTGGCTGTGATGGAGTCATCTTGCATTCAGCATATGCTATTTTTTGTGTTTATCAGACATTGAGGTTCAAAAGTTGTGACATTAGTGGTGGAATTAGTGGCGCTATAGAAATAGCTGAGGATGACGAAATGCAGAGCCTCAATAATGATTACAGTAAGCACTCACACTTCACTATAACACATTTTAAATGGAGCTTTTGCTATGCTGCAAACATTCAACATTCAGACTGTTCTGTCTGTCCTAAAAATATGCACATATATGTAACATGTTTTCAAACTTGCCAATAGATTTTTACGCCAACGTAAAAACTAATGATCTATATTTATAAGTACTCTGGCACAAGGCCTTTGTATGTGTTTGCAAAAGCTCTATGGGGACAAGAAGGAAAAGGTCCACTCTGCCAGCAAGCAATGCTTAAACCTCCCTGATGTTTAGCTTATCAACGTGATCTGTGACAGGATGTCAATACGAGACTTTAATAGACAGGCTGCTCCAAATTGAAGGAATCAATTCTTTGATTAAATACCTTTTAAGGATAAGTAGTCAGCAGCGGTCAGAAGGTCTCAGCCCTTTTCATGTTCTCATGAATATAGCTAATCCGATAGGTCAACAGATGGAGACTCTTTTGGCAACGAGGAGAGGAGAGAGACATCTGTCAATGTTCAAACTGCTCAGGAGATGTTTAAACAGATTCTCAGCGTTTGTTAACTTTAAAGTGAGTTTGGCCATTAATATAATCAGCTACTGAAAGTTTATCTTTTATAGTAGATAGAAAGTTTTTCCGGATACTGTGTCTTAGGGAATATATGCGCAATTTATTGTAAGTTACCCATTGTAGGGTTAAAATATAATTTTTGCTGTTACCTCTCGCTGATTATATTTCTGTTTGTTGTAAGTTTGGTAAGGTTTATGTTTACAATATGTATTTTCTTTGCTAGTTGATCTTGTCATGAATTTGAAAAAATGAAAACAATTCAATATATATTTGTTCAAAAAATGGAAGGGGATTTAATCCGCATACCCATATTGTTCAAATGTATGAAAATATGCATCATTGCTATGGCTGACTATACATAGTAAAGGACAATAATGCAGGAGCACACTGTAGACACTAAAGACATACTAATCACAATAACAAATATTTGTGCATTAAATTGTGTAATATTAATATACAATATAATATACAAATTGTGAATGTCCACCTACACAACACTCAACAGATGGGTATCTACAGTAACCATTCATTTTTATAGCAGGATATGTACCTTTTTCTCTTGTATCTGCATAAAAGTTATAGATAATACTGGTAGGATCTAGCTAGAAGCTACAATCATTAAAAACCCATATACATAAATAAATGGGGAGCTCACCCAAAGTTTTCAAAGTGCTCAACAGAAAAAATAAAGATGGATTTAGTCCACTTACCACTGTCACTGACTTTGCATTATTTCCAATATTACTCTGAGAGAAGTAGCCTCACCTGTTATGCTAGTTTGGAGAAAAGATGTATATTGAGAGTTCAACCAAAGGTATAAAACCTATTTGATTCATTTTAATTTAAAGGCAAATATTAGGCCTTGGTTTGTGGTGAGGAAAAGGCCAGAGGAAATCTGTGACTGTAAGGGAAATTGTAAGTGATTGATGTTTAATCCTAGGAAGGTCATGATTGGGGTGTATATGTGAGCCTAGGATGTAGGGAATTGAATTTAGTAGGCTTGCTGAATTTGTTATTGAAAAATAAAATTGATGAATTAGGAGTGGAGTTAGGCATGAGCAACGAAATCGGTTGATGGGGCCTGAGCTGATTAAGGTATGTTTAATTGGACTGGATGGAAAATTATATTGGTGTTCTGGGAGCTTGAGCTCAACAATTAAACTGTGTCTAAGAGAGTATTAGCTGTATGTTGGCTACACAATTAGACGTAAATAATCCATTTTACTTTGGGCTTGTGGTAATATATAGACAAAAGAGATAATATGTATAGGATGACAGATATAGACAAGTTCTGCTTCTGTAAGATGTTTTGAAATGCTGCTTAGCTAACAGGAGTCTAAGAATTATGATTTTGTAACACATGTGTATTACCATGTATGTGTTTATTAGTTCTGCAGAAGTGTCTATGTCTCAATCTATAAAAAGGTTTATGAGTGACTGGAGATACATGACTCACTGTCATGTTCTAGTCATGTTTGTGTGTGCTTCCCTGATGAATTCATCTATCAATCAATAAAAATAATCTTGTATTAATTAAAACCTAAATCTCCTTCTATGTGGCATGTCCACAACAATTCCTTGGTGTAAGAAGTGGGATACAGAATGGCCGGAGTTGAGGAGAATAATTATATTGGTCTAATCAGAGTCAAAATCTGACATGCTACAAGGTAAGATAATTTTTTGTCTGCGGAGTGAATTCCTTTTGTCTTCCTTCTCCTGTCAGGCTGTAATGTATCTGATTGTAAATTACTTATTGATCACTATATCATTGTAGCTATGTAAAAAATAAATTAAGTCACCATAACTAGGACTACGTGAGTTTACCCCATAGAACTTTGTGACCCACCATTTGTGCATCTGATCTTAACCATTGCACATTATATGATCATTGCTGTGGTCCTCTATGAGTATGCCATTTTCTGACTGCCCTTCCAGTTGTGAACTCTGGGAATACCCTCCTCTAAATTAGTATGAGGTGCACTCATGTATATCATGATAGTAGTACTACACCAGACGTGCAAATATACCAAAAAATTAAAATAATGAGGAAGCGCTGATAAAAATATCACATTATTTATTTAATTCATATTACAAATAGATATAAAACCCATACTGCTGTAAAAATAAATATCAAATATAAGTGTTTATACCAATGTCTCCAAAACCTTAATCAATCCTGATTGAATGTATAAAACATGCATGTAATAGATCTAGTACTAGCATATCAAAGTATTCAGAAATATAAATAAAATATTCCAATTGATCCTCGAAATGTACATAATATAATATTGATATTTGCGTGGCAATAGTCTCCAATTGTCCTGTTGGAAACGTGCCAACATGAACCTTTAATAAGGTCTAGATAACTAATATATATCCATAACAACTAGGCAGTATCAGTAAATATTGTTCCCAGAATAACGTATCGTTTCTAAGCTTAAGGACCTCCACAAATGTAATAATAAGGACACCAATGCGCATCCAGTGTCTATGATTCCATAGTAAAGTGTATCATCAGCATCATCACCATTTATTTATATAGCGCCACTAATTCCGCAGCGCTGTACAGAGAACTCCCTCACATCAATCCCTGCCCCACTGGGGCTTACAGTCTAAATTCCCTAACACACACACACACACACACACACACAGAAAGAGACTGGGGTCAATTTTAATAGCAGCCAATTAACCTACTAGCATGTTTTTGGAGTGTGGGAGGAAACCGGAGCACCCGGAGGAAACCCACGCAAACACGGGGAGAACATACAAACTCCACACAGATAAGGCCATGGTCGGGAATTGAATTTATGACCCCAGCACTGTGAGGCAGAAGTGCTAACCACTGAGCCACCGTGGAGACTCTTGTATCCTGCCGCCCGTTGGAATAGCCATTCAATCCGAAGAGTAATTTTGTAATTTCCTCACAGTGAGCAACTGATGATGTTCAAACAGCTGATCGTGAATCCGGAAGTGCAGATAAACCAGTTTAATTCCCAGGAATAAATATAGCTGTGAGATGGAAACATAGCAGTTGGGCTCCTCTTGTTACCTGAAGGTAAATCCCTCCCCCATAGCTCACTGTGTGAATTGTTCCATGAGCAAATTTTTCTTTTGTGAGTTTAGTACATTTTGGATTCAAGTTGAGTCTTTATGGCTGTATAACTCAGGATAGAAGATGGCTCATATTCAGCTTTCTTGAGGTTCCATTCGCTGGATTAAACCCTGTAGGGAATTGAAGGAGGTACAGGCTACAGTTACCCTCTACCCTCTAAACTGCCTTACCATCCTACAAAGAATTGTGAAAGAGTAACTTGCATTTCTATAGATGAGTTTATAAAGATGGGAGTAGCTAAAAGTAGAAACCTGCCATTTAGTACATCAGCAGGATACATGTTTATACACTATGGAAAAGAAACTTGAAAGCATGTGTGGGATTGCCATGACATTACGAAAAGGAATACACGTAATCAATCTGCCTTGGAACATTTGATTTAGAAAAATTTAGGAAGCCTCAGTAGAGAAATAAACATCAAGTTTTTTGGTGTGAGTAGTATAGACTGAAAAGTGTCTGTAGATTGGGTTACGGTAAGTACAAGTAGAAAAAAGTGTAGAAAATTGTCATAAATGAGAAAAGGACTACAAAACAGATAAAATAATTAGAGAAAAAAAGTTACAAGTTGTCTCTCCACAACAACCCTTACGGGTTACGGTAGCAGGCTGTAATTGTAGCCTCTGGGAATGGTCTTTTACCGTTTGGTCAGACTCCACTTTAAACTATTGTAGTAGACTGTCAGGAATAGTGTGTTAATGAAGTTAGAAATGTTAGAGATGCTCGGGCTTGGTTCTCGGAGAACCGAGCCCACCCGAACTTCGCAAATCCGAGTACCGACTTGAGCCGGATCGGTACTTTTGCGCACCCTCGGAAGTGAAAACGAGGTAACACGTCATTGTTGCATCATCGGATCTCGCAAGTTTTGGGATACTATAAGTACCGCCCACCACGGAGATCCTGCGCCATTTCACAGAGAGACACAGAAGGGGTAGTAAGGTTGTTGGCAGTCTCCAGTGCAGTTGGGCAGCGTCATTAATGAAAGAGAAAGAGGAGGGGTGGCAGTCTCCAGTGACATTCTACTGTGCCATAGCTCACCCAGAAACAGGAGAGGTGGCAGTGTTCAGTTCTGAAAGCAAAATTGTAATAATAGGGCTAATAGGGGTTAATAATAATAATAATAATAATAATGTAGGAACAAAAAAAGAGCAAAATGATGTGATTTTAGCATATTTTAGCAATTTTTCAAAAAAATACACAACCAAAACCAAAACACGCGAGGGCAGTTTTGCCAAATCCAAAACCAAAGCCAAAACACGAAGTTAATCCAGATCCAAAACCAAAACTAAAAAGACGGGGGTCAGTGAGAATCACTAATAAATGTAGCCATGCAATGTATGAACACAAAAGAATCCAAGAAAGTCATTGTAGAAATAAAGCTTATGGCTTTAATAATGCAGAACCTTTCAGTAGTGTAGAGTATTGTAGAATGAAAAGCCTTTGTAGATTGGATTAAGGCAAGTACAAAAAGAAAAGAGTAACGGAAATGTCTATAAAATAATCATAAGTGAGAAAAGGGCTTCATAAACAGATCAAATAATTAAAGGAAATGCAGTTACAAATAGTCTCTCTGTGGATTTATTATAGTTGAATTTAATTGATTTAGAATAATAAATATTGATATTTGAAATCTTGTACACACTTTTGTCCTCCATTCAGACTCAATTCTTGATTATTTTATTATTTTATTATTTATTTTGCTGTATATTTTCTCTGTTGAGCCGACAAAATATTAGTTCTTACAGGAGTTTGGATGAGGAAGTTATACCAGGTAAGTCCAAACAAACCCATAAGGAGACTTCCTCAAAGGGAAGACAACCCCAAATAGGAACCTTGACAGGTTAGTGACCTATCACAACTAGCCACATATTTAAGATTCACAGTTGTCCAAGTTCATGAGGTTGTATCCTCTGGAAATGGTCTTTATCTTCTGATCAGACTCAACGTTAAACTACTGCAGTAGGCTGGCAGGAAATGTGTGTTAATAAAGTTAAGAATGCAGCCATGCATTGTATGAACTAGAGATGCTCACTGACCCCTGTGTTTTGGTTTTGGTTTTGGATCTGGATTAACTTTGTGTTTTGGTTTTGGTTTTGGCAAAACAGCCCTCGCATGTTTTGGTTTTGGTCTTGAAACACAATTTTTATTCTAAAATCCCTATTTGTTTTTCTAAAATCACAAAATGTGGCTCTTTTTTTATTTCTACATTATTATTAACCTCAATAACATTAATTCCCAGTCATTTCCAGTCAATTTTTGTCAAGTGACAAGAACACTGCTACCTCTCCTGTTTCTGTGTGAGCAATGGCACTGAGCAATGTCACTGGAGAATGGAGAGTGACAAGAACACTGCTACCTCTCCTGTTTCTGTGTGAGCAATGGCACTGAGCAATGTCACTGGAGAATGGAGAGTGACAAGAACACTGCTACCTCTCCTGTTTCTGTGTGAGCAATGGCACTGAGCAATGGCACTGGAGAATGGAGAGTGACAAGAACACTGCTATCCCTGTTTCTGTACAAGCAATGGCACTGAGCAATGTCACTGGAGACTGGAGAGTGACAAGAGCACTGCTACCCCTGTTTGTGTGTGAGCAATGGTACTAAGCAATGTCACTGGAGAATGGAGAGTGACAAGAACACTGCTACCCCTGTTTCTGTGTGAGTAATGGCACTGGATCTCCTGGGGAGGGAGGTACTTATGGAATCTAAAACCCGCGAGATCCGACAACAATGTTCTCATCATAAGATCCAGCAGCAAATGAGCTCTACTTAAACTTTTCTCACCCCCACTTCCACTATCACAATATCTTTTAAATCATGAGAGTGCCGATATCATAACTGCTCCCTTCCTGTAGACCAGTCAAGTCCATTGCTCACTTGCACATTGTTTCATAGACACATATAATGTGTATAACAATGTGGGTACATCTGAAAGATATAACAAACCACACAGCCTCCAAGGGTTGTGAATTTGCAGATTGGTTTCCTTTAAATGAGAAGTTGCTGTAACTTTTAGTATATTTTGGTTCTTGTTTGCATGTGTTCAGTTTGGACTGAGGCTGATCAATCTGTTGGAGTTGGTTCTGGAACGCTAGCTAGGACATTACTGAAAGAGTTTATTACAAGTTCCGGTTCTCCACTATCTTTCAAATTGGACTGAGTTACACGCTTCACAAGGCAGGTAAGTAGGGAATTATGTAAAGCTCTAGAGATACATCAGAAACGTCATTATCCATACTACCCACAAACTTCGACTAAAGTAGAATACTCAACTGTGATACTCAAGAACAAAATAGCCAAATTATACGCTGAAAAGGGCTACAATGGCCAGATCCCTGTATACTCTTGATTTGAAATTGACTGATGAGCTGGGTTTTAATTATTACAAGACTTTAATCAAATATGTTTAGTTATTCCAAACCCAGGTTGCAAGGAGCACAGTGAGAGGTACCAGATGTAGGCTGCTTTTGCACTTGAAGCCCAGATGCCGGAAACTAAGTTCTATCTTTTTTTCTTTCTTTGTCCTTTGTATCTGCTTTGTACTTCTAGGACATGCCCTATGGACTAATAATAAATTAATGATGATGGCTAAAATACAACCAAATTGGCCAGCTGTTGGATCTGGGCTCTTGTCCCTTTGCTTCTGAGAGAGTCTTTCCTTTTTTTGAGGGAGGGGAAAAAGCAAAAATAACTCAATAAGTCTGGAACAGACTCTTTTTGCAGTAAAATTGTTTCACTGTAAACAACAGGTTTGGTTGACTCTCAAAGTGTTTGCTTCTTCAAAAATTGTAAGATGCTTTGTAATAACAACTGGTGATTAATATTAGTGACCACTTTCTCCAGCAAATAGTACTTATACAGATGCAGGAACTGAGGAGAGTCCTCTCCGGTCAAACCGTGACTCCACTCAGGAAATCATTGTCGCGGGGTTACCCACCAAAACACGTGGGAAAGGAAGCCACGTGATTGGCCAGGAGAAGTTGTACTTTGCACATGGAAACATAAGGAAACAATTCTGAATTCATTACAGAAAAGAAATTAGACAGCGGTGCAGTAGTCAAGTATGAAAACTAGAATTATAAAAGTATGCAGGTTTTTATGCTGGAAGCAGGAACCATAGACAAATGGCGGATCCCCAGGTCAAAAATAAGTGACAAGTAAATAGAAAACTAAAATACTCCATCTATCCTCTTTGTGCCTCACTATAATTGGGCACAATAAACACAGCCTCCGGTTTTATTAAACAACCAAGGTTATGCACTACTAACTAAAGTTATTAACTAATGTGAGATTATTTTCATGTTTTATTAATAACTCTCATGATATTGACGGTTACATTAGCTAATAACAGGCTCACATATACTTCCATTCTCTTTACCAATCCTCAAGAGTCTTATTTGCGGCTAACAGCTCTTATATGTTTGAATGCTCATCTCAACTTAACTAAGAGGGCAAACTAGTAACTTATGTTGAATGTTAATTCATGCATTGACATTTAACTTTTAATATGCTGCTAATTTTTAAAGCTCCCATATTGCAGCGTACTTACTGTTTCATGACTTACCCAGTTCAGCTTGTTTACCTATCCATTATTGTACCTTAGTTACAAGAATTATTTGACGACATTCAATGTAACTTAGGCTACTAAAAAAAACCCACATTTTCTTGATTTTCTTGGTTGATAGATTGTTTACTTAGAACATAATTAATACTAATATTATTTCATGAGCTTGGAGTGAAGATATAAACTGCCCTGTTAGTAGCTTAAGTGTATGCAACTGTAGATGAAGAAACATTTATATTGCAAACCTAATGAAGCAAATAAATATTAATGGACTTATCAAATTTAACTAATCCATAGATACATTGACTCTAGTTTACTGATCTAAAGTCTCTATTGTCTTTAGACTATCTATCACTGTCAAGAATCCATAAACTGAACCATTCTCCATGGTCACTGCCTCGGTGGAATGTTTGATGAACCTGTCTTTCATGACTCATATCCAATCATTGGAATTTCAGTTAGGCAACTATGTTCTTCACCATCAACATCTTCATTCCCACTCTTGTTGTAACAAACCTGGATTATTGTAAATCTGTTAGTTAACCTTTCTGTCCACAGACTTCAGACTATCATACACTCTGATCCTAGGCTGATTCTACTCACCGACCCTGCATCATCTAGTGGTCCACTCTGACAATCTATGCACTGGCTTCCTCTACTACATATAACACAATTCAAAATCTTATTTATAAAGACGTTGTCTACTTTTGGACCACTTCCTGAATATATTGTGGTCAAACGTGTTCAAACCAGCTCGGATATGGTCAACCTTGTCCTCTTTGCTCTAAGTTACTTAAAAATGTTTAAAACTTTCTATCTAGAGAAAAAACAAAGGAAAGAGCGCAACAAAGTATAGCAACAGGCAATAGAATAAGTGCTTATTTGTAATAAACTAATTAAAGCTTCTCTAATAATTTTTTTGATCCTCTGGAATTACCTCCAGAAACAACTTAGAAATAAGGGAAGTGACTTATCATAGAGTAGTAATTCAAATATATATTTTAAGATAATAAGAATTAAAAACTTATAAGTGAGTAAGTAAATGTAAAGCTTATCTCAACAGATACTACTTACTTAAAGTCCGGTGGGAAAGGTGAATCCATTTCCCAGAACAAAGAAAAAATAGGTCTGCAATGCAGGAAGCTACCCTACGCATTTCGTTTTTACAACTTCATCAAGGACTGATCTATCTACCTACCTATCTATCTATCTCTCTAGAGAGTAGTGTTTTTAATAATCGCTTCTGGAGGTAATTGCTGTCTTAGAGGATCAAATAATTATTAGAGAAGCTTTAATTGGTTGATTACAAATAAGAACATATTCCATTCCATTTAATGATAATAAATGGTGGCGGAAAGCAAAATGCGAGGTCGACGAAACAAACCAATGCCAAACCAAACATGGGTGGTCAAGTGGCCCGGAATCCACGAACCCAGGATACCAAGCTTCACTGAATGGACGGCGCTTACTCTGGTGTCAGAGAAACAAAAGGAACTGACAATGACGTGTCCACACAAAACAGGTCAAAGGATCTTCCACACAAAAGAACAAAGAGCCACTAAGCACAACGAAGGGGAAAGCAACCTGCGGAAAATCAGCGAAAGCGCCTTGTGTCAGCCTATGACCGCAATGCTTCCCCACCCACGGCGCCTTGTCTGTAAAGGAGGGAGAAAATGTTGTAAAATAAACATTAACATGCATTAAAATTGCTTTGGGTGGGTCGAAGGGATTTTGTGCAGCAAAGAGGCAGTTCAACCATGAGATGGAGCTTATATAAAAAATTCCCAGGACCTCCCCTAAGGCTACCGGTTGGCTTGACTACACAACAAACTATAATAGGTAAGTGCATTGTAACATGCACAAACATACAGCATTTAAGTGTGTTCAGCTATAGGGCCTCTCTTGTCATTATCATCATCATCATCACGTATCTTTACAAAGTTGATGTACACTCAAATCTAAATATGGCCCTAAATGTACAAAATAGATCCAAAGGGTCTATTTTGCCTAGGAAACCCCAATCCTATCTTAAGCTCCTGCAATCTTCGGTGGGCAGTCATATTAACTTGCACCCTATCAAAAACTAGAGATGCTCAGGCTCGGTTCCTCGAGAACTGAACACACCTGAACTTAGGGGATCCAAGTACCGAGCCGAGCCTGTCGTGCGCCCTCGGAATTGAAGATGAGGCAAAACGTCATTGTGACGTCGTCGGATCTCGGATCTCGCGAGTTTTGAATTCTTTTTTAACATTCAACATAGCGAGGGGTGAGAGGGAGGGCGGTCCTTCATTTTTCTTTTCTGCCACTGCTGTGTGCCAATGTGTCCTAGATGTGCTAGGAACTGCCGTGTGTTTGTGTCATTGCTCTGTCGCTTACCATCCAGCCAGGTCGCTGCAGTCCTTGTCCGAAAGTGTCTGAAAATAATATTGTGATCTGTGAGGTGGTCAAAGTTGACTGCAAAGGACTTGAAATTAGTGTTATTGGAGGTTAATAATAATGTAGGAACCATAAAAGAGCAAAATGTTGTGATTTTAGCATATTTTTACGATTTTTTCTAAAAAATCCAAAACCAAAACACATGAGGGTGGTTTTGCCAAAACCAAAACCAAAATACGAAGTTAATCCAGATCCAAAACCACAACCAAAACCAGTTCACGGGGGTCAGTGAGCATCTCTATCAAAAACACACCATCGGGTTTGAACTAGCAGGAACTGCTTCTTCTAGCGCTTGTGCTGGACAGGTAAGTGCTTGATACAATCTACCATACTCTAGAGAGTATCATCAGCGTAAAAAAACATAACCAAAACTGGCGAGAAGATTTCATGGTAATGAGATGAACATAATCATTATGATACGGTACTTTAAGTTAAGGTACATTTCAGCAATCAGGAGGCTCTTACTTTTTCAATCAATATGTTACAGTGCCTTGTCCATTTACATTGATTCCTTAGCGTTCAGTCTAGTAGAATGTGTAAACACTTTATAACGAAAGGGTAAAAAGCATGGAATAATGCAATCATTTATAAATCTACACAACATATTTAAACTGACTCTAACGGTAGACTTCCTTTAATGGATATCAACAAGTTTGAACTCTTTTGATTGAGTGATAAATCCTCAAAATGTATCAGTCTGAACCATTTCATGACTCAACATGTCCTTATCTCCCACTATATTTCTGTGAACTAAAACGTTCATCTTTCCATTTCTCAACGTAATGGTACAGTGTTGACTTTTCTCAGCATTTTCCCTGACTCCACTTATAAGCCACTGGGGTCAATTTTTCGCTAGTTTTACTCATTTCTCTTCAGCTAGTTAGCAGAAAAATATGAAGTCAGGACAATTATCCGAAAAGAAACTTACAAGTTGATAGACTTTCGAAAATAGCATTCAAGTGTCAGCAGAGCGCGGTAAGAGACTTTTCTACATGACTTTTGTTACTTATATATAGTCTGGTGTCAAACAGTTCCCCAAAGTGCCCAGAACGTGGTGTATGATTAGGGTACCGAAAACCCCAGATATGCTCATTATAAGCTTGTGTATTTTTGTAAGCTGGAATTTCGAGCCAGATCCATTTATCTGCATTTATTCTGAGGAACAGAGTATGAAAGCCCTCACTGGGGGATTTTTATCTTTCCGAAATTTGCAGAGTCTGTCTTTTTTGAAAGAAACAAAGTTGAACTGAACTATATTCCTTAAATAATGAGCACAGCCTATAACTGATAAGGTATATCCTGTGATTCAGGTAATTGTTATCTTGTTACACAGTGTACTTCGGTGGTAATCGTTTCCACAATGCTGAGATCTCCGACAGCCTTCAGTCCTACAAAAAAAATCAGATTTCTGAAAAAAACGAATACAATATTAGCATATCTACCTTAAAACCAAAGCACCAGATTTCTGATGGCACCGGCATGCTGACAGGAACCCATTCCGAAGACACAGCTCTCCGGCAGTTCAGTTTGACGTCAGTGCGGCTTAGATCAATGTTAATTTAAAGTGGCAATGTCTGGAATCCGCAGGCTAAGTCTTTAAACACCTAACTGGCGGGGTCCAGACATTGCTGCTTTAAATTAACATTCATCTAAGTCGCACTAACGTCAAGCTCAATAATTGTACATGATATCTCATTGTGAGTCTCTCAAAGACAACCGCAATGTCTGATAGTAAACTTTATTAAACTGAATGTTATAATTATTGGCAGCCTTAGCAAATGATAAAACAGTATTTTTATAATTTTTTAACCAACATAATAAGCTGGTGTAAACAGCAAATTTTGCCCTCAATTAGATAAAACATAGAGGACCTCATTCGTGTTCAGATGTGTGTCCATTTGCATAACGTATCTTGCGTGAAATAGCTCAGTGAATGCTGGGAAACGTACCTTACGCCAATGGGCACAATTCCATACAATTGTTGTCCGAACGCAAATGACACTTACGACTGCCTACAATTCTAGAGGCAGTAAGGACGTGCCGAGGGCTTTCAAATGCAGATTCTGCTGATTCAAGTCCTGGGTTTCTTGTAAGTGCGACAGGTTTTAGCCATGTAATTTGCACCAATCACAGGACAGGTGTAAGTTCCGACTGATAATGACTGACATGGTCTTTATTTTAAAAACTACATGTGTGCCTGGGGCAAACACCGGATTTCTAGAACGGGGTTTCCATATATGTGCTTCTGAAGAAGAAAAAAATGAATATATATATATATATATATATATATATATATATATATATATATACAAGTTAACCCCCCGTGCACGATACTCATGCATTCTAGTCAAATCAAGCTATTTAAGGTGTTAAAAAGGATCTTGTCATGCATTTGGGCCTAGCCCAGGCCTCCTCAGGGGAAGAGCGTTACTTCCCGACGCAAGCGCCCTTTTTTAACGTGGTTTTGTCCACATGTCACCACCTCATCATTTTTCTCCATCACCTCATCCTTCATCTTCATCGCCACATCCTTCATCAAGCTACTTAAGGTGTTAAAAACTCCCCACTGTCATCCCCGGCAACCACCAACCACTCCCAACTGTCACTTCTCCTTCAAGAAATATATAGGTCAGTGTATACCTCTGCCCAGCAGGTGGCGCTGCAGCTTGTTTTTTTTTTTTCACACACACGCCACTAGGCATTTATATAGTAGATATATATACATACATATACACACACACAGACAAACACACACACAGACACACACACACACAACCCTTCTCATGCTCATCACCAGCCGAATTGTAAGACGAATTGCTACTGATCACGCAGCCAGAAACCATGGTATAAAGGACAGGGACATAAGAAGAGCTTTGTGGCCCATTTAACAACATTCCAAAATAAATTACTACTTTTTGAGGACTAGTTGAGCCCCAGTTACTAGAGAGAGAGACAGCTACACTGTCATCACTTCACCCCCTCTCTCTCCTTCAACAGAGGGAGAGGGGGGAGCCCACTTCACACAGAAAATATAATGTGTCCACCCACACAACCATGTGCCCATATACTTCCATATATAGTTAAAATGAGGGTATCTATGACTATAACATAGTAATACAAGTGGTGGGTATGCCTCCATGTCCTCACACTGCACAGATTATGTGTAGAAGGCATGTGCAAAATCTTGTGTGCATGATGATGTCATCAATGGGACATGTAATGGAGTCCACAAATATTAAAATTACTTGTTGACTAATTCTGCTTTATATGCTTAGGGGTATATTTACTAAACTGCGGGTTAGAAAAAGTGGAGATGTTGCCTATAACAACCAATCAGATTCTAGCTGTCATTTTGTAGAATACACTAAATAAATGATAGCTAGAATCTGATTGGTTGCTATAGGCAACACCTCCACTTTTTCAAACCAGCAGTTTAGTAAATCTAGCTCTTAGAGGGAGTTTGTAAACCTTTTTGTCCACTTACTTAACATTGCACACCTCTCCATTGCATATGTAATGGAAGGCTCAACATGGCATCACTAACCCTATGGAGGTTACAGTTATGGACAGTATTCTGTGAGGGAGAGCAGCATAGCATGCAACATACCGCCAGACTGTGTCATAATGGGATTTGCTGGGGCCTGGAGAGCCTATGAAAGCTTGAAATTTGTTGAGTGTAAGCTTCTAATTTTCTGAATTGTGGAAAATTTGTATTTTACTGAAGAGGTTTTGTATTTTGCTGATCAGACACTACTACTACACACTAACACCACTCACATATGCTACTACCAAATACACTAAGAATAAAATCACTACACTATACTACTTGTATACACAGTAACTCCACTATCACATGCTACTACTAAATACACTAAGAATAAAGGGCTTGATTCATTAAGAAAAGTTAAGCAACAAATTAAGTATTCTTACTCAAGTGTTCTGGACAAAACCAAGTTGCAATGCAAGGGGTGGACATTAGTTTATTATTTTACACATAAGGAAAATACTGACTGTTTTTTTTATCTAGCACACAAATACTTGATAGCTTTATTTGTACACTGAAATTTAAAGTTGATCTAGGACATGGCCTTTCCCAACTATAAATCTGCCATCACATTTTAATTTTACCTCCCCCTCCAATGCAACATGGTTTTGCCTTACTTACTTTTGCTGAACGTTCCTTATATATATATATATATATATATATATATATATATATATTATAGCGTTTAGTATTACATTTTGCATGTGAAAAGAAGAATGAATCTACAATGCTGATTTGGCTATTGGATTACAATATAAATATAAAGAGTTTATATTTGTAAGATTGTCTTACAAGTACCAATTTGGACTGTTTGATGTAATTATGTAATTTCCTCTTGCACATTGCATTGTTTTTCCCATATTGCAATGGATTCAGATTATCTGGAATTTGCCCTGGACTTCATTCCCATAATCTCTATATACTTTCCTGTAAATATTAACTAGCAGTGTCATCATGTCCCCTAAATCGCAAGCCAAAAATTCACTCTCTAAATATATCCCTTAAAATTCACACCATGAACAGCTTTAAAATAACAATTTAATGTATTGAAATGTACATTCTATAACTAATCGAGAAATTGATCTGCGTTGCTTCCATAAAGACGTACAGGGAAATGACTTCAATTATCCCTTTGTAGAGATCTATGAGACTGGTTGGATTGGTCATCGATGGTGATCTTGTGTCTATATCCTTTGTCATTTGAGTTTCTACAATTGTTTTTGGCTTCTCCTGTGAGTGTGTACATTTCTTCCTTGCGGTGATATCTTTAATCTTCCTGTGAAATGACTTGCAGCTGCAGCCCTACTGGATGGCTCTCTCAAATGGCCTGGAAACGCAGTTGGAAGCACTCATTGATTTTGGATATGTCTCTGGAATGGGCAGAGGCTTCATATTTCCTTCAAGCTTACAGCAAAGAACAGTTAACCCCTTTCATCAAGAAGTTTTATTCTACATGTGGCAGATGAAAGAAAGAACATTAGGCTTCACTGCATTGCATCCTATTACACAAGTGTGGCTTCATTCAATATAACAGTGCAGCAATGAAATTCCTATTTAATTGAAGGGTCCTTAAGGGAGAGTACATATAACAGCACGTGTGTTATTGTGTGTAACTTTGCAATCTGGCTCTGGTTCATTGGAGAGATTCATGACCCACTGGTGCTTCCGATTGGTGTAATATTTTGACTCTGCACAATTGAAAACATTCCCCACTAAGCATAATCTCATATCAAATTCAGTCCACCCCCTAAGTTGATTGTCAGTTTTACATCTTCACCTATTATTTTGCTTATTTCACCTTAATTATATTTCATATCAGTAAGGTGATATCAGGTGTGCCATTATTATAAGTGATGTGTTTTCAATTACTATATATATATATATACTGATATGTTGTGGCAGGAGCACAATTCTGGTGAGACACACGTGAACAACTTCTTGCTTTTTACTTTGTTTTAATGTCAGGATGGTAAAGTGCTTGACAATATAAATATTCCACACAGTTTCTTGTGACCCTGAACACTAAATAAACAGAGACCAGCTCTCTAGACACCGGACAGCTTCTCTAGCAATGGTCCCACAGCCCTAGTTTAAAAGACAGGTGATATTCCCACCTTCCCTTTAGCTGCTCTTGTTTGATTGCTCTTATTGCAAACACACCCTGTTACCTTGCTGCATGGGAAAAGACACATCCAAATCATGTAAGTTAATCAGACTTTATACTTTTATTTTGTCACACATATGTCCACCACCTGTTTAACTTTAAACTAGATGCACTGCTGAACAAATGTTTAACACTGTTTGCATCATTTCTCTGCAGATTGTCAGTTAAATACCTCCCTTTGTTACAAGTGTCTGTGCACATAACAGACTCTTCACATTGAGAAAGAAACTTTACAATCGTCGTATGTCTTAATTGGTGTATGAGGCCTATATTTCCACTAAAGTACTAGCAGGGTCTGCAGATGAGCAGCAGTTTGCACAGGCAGAGTGTAGGGGTTACGTGGAGTGAAGCTGTTTCTAGCAACATACAAAGTAGGTGCATAGAATTGTTGGAAGCTACAGAAATAATATTTAATTTTGTGAAGCAAGATTATTGTGATGAGCTAAAAATGAACTCTGCTTGTCTCACTGGAATGCACAGAAATAGACAGCAATTACATAATGTTTCTCCTCATTTAAGTCACAATCTGTGGAGTTAGGCTAAGTAGTGCTGCCTGATTCAGATTTCTTCAGTCATGCAAATGCATGTTTTGATACCACAGATGTAGTAACATGGTACCTATGAAGATGTTAAATCAATGGGCGCTAGACCACCTCATCTTGGCATTACACTCCTTTATTCACACCTCCAGCACATTATGTGAGATAACACATATATCTTAGATGGTGCATTACACGCATGTCTCAGAGCTGACAGTCACTTGCCTTAGGGGTTGACCCTCTATCTCGCAGTCTCCACTTTCTCTTTTCTATTTGGTCTTTCAATTTTCCTATGCAGGTGTCAACTGGGTATAAAAGGTTACCAAGTTTACAATCCTGAAATACTATCACAGAAAATGAACAGCAAGCTGTCACAAAATATGTGTAGGGAAAATGATCTAATAATATAAAAATTATTTTTAATTAGCTTCGGTTGATAAGGTTGATACACAAATAAATGATTCGCTCAATTCACAGCTTGGAGATCCCTTCATGAGTAGCCCACAGGTTGAATTGTGCATCCTAGAATCACCTAATATAGAGAGCTAAGGAATGTCTTTAAAGTGCAATCCTTTCATAAATCTTTGCTTCTATAAGAATTAATGGAAATGCACTCACGAACTTTAGACAGTCTCACTTTTTATATATAAAGAGATAAAACACAGAGAGAGGGCAATCAGTGTAATATGTAACTCAACGGCAATAGTATTCTGGAATAATGCAGTACATTTATGAAAGTATTATTGTAGGTTAACTGTGGAATCTCCTCTGGAAACAATTACAGGTGTCTACGGGCAAGTGTTCCAAACAAGCTCGTGATGCGTTGTACTGCAAACAAAATACAGGCTCAAAAGCGGACACATGTGTAAAAATTATCAGACAGTGTTATTAGAAAAACAGGGTAAAAATTGAAATACTAGCTTATCTGAGCAACTGATCGGATCATTAAAGCTCTGTTCCCAAGTCAAATCTCCCGATTGATGTCGTCTAGGCATACCAAAGCTATTTCGCTCCAAACCTCGAGCATCGATACACGCAATTTTGTGGAGGAGGATACCCTACGCGTTTCACTAATGGGACGTCAGTAATGAAACAGTTGCATAAGCGGTATCAATATATATATATATATATATATATATATATATATATATATATATACAAGTTAACCCGTGCATGATACTCATGCATTCTAGTCAAATCAAGCTACTTAAGGTGTTAAAAAGGTTCTTGTCATGCATTTGAGCCTAGCCCAGGCCTCCTCAGGGGAAGAGCGTTACTTCCAGACGTAAGCGCCCTTTTTTAACGTGGTTTTGTCCACATGTCACCACCTCATCATTTTTTTACATCACCTCATCCTTCATCTTTATCGCCACATCTATCCAGATGTCTATCCAGACACAGGGATCTCTCTCAGTGGTCCTGAGTATCACACTCCTCTCACTCTGTCACCCCCGGCAACCACCAACTACTCCCCACTGTCACCCCCGGCAACCACCAACCACTCCCAACTGTCACTTCTCCTTCAAGAAATATATATATATTTTTTTAAAATCTTTATAAACACTTTTAACAATTAACAATCGAAATTAATAAATTAAAAACATCTTAGTATACCAAATTTCACCCCTTTCTGAATTTTTTTTTCCACACACACTAAGAATATAGTAGGTCAGTGTATAACTCCGCCCAGCAGGTGGCGCTGCAGCTTGGTTTTATTTTTTCCACACACACACACACACACACACACACACACACACACACACACACACAGACAGACTAACACACGCCACTAGGCATATATATATATATATATATAGATATAGATATATATATATATATATATATATATATATATATATATATATATATATAAATGCTGCTTCTGTAACTGAACAAACGCAAATGTACCTTACAAAGTATAATTACTGAAATGTTGTCTTTATTACCATTACTTTGGATGATAAACATCCTTTATTCCTAATGTTATATTTATGCTGCATATAAATTTAATCTCACTTTGATCATGAATAATAGTGATGTTTTAATTAAATCATCCCTGTCACACTGGGCCTCTCTACTTAAGTATCCTGTGTATATGGCCTCAGCACTATCAGTCTTAATTAATTATTATTAATCTTTGTTTATAGGGTACCACAAAATGTCTGCAGCGCCGTACAGAAAACAGACGGTGGACCATACAGGTTAATACAGAACAGTGAACAAAAATACCAGTACTTCAATAGCTCCAAACATAGCTAGCATAGTGGATTTGGAGGAGAAAAAAAGGTAGAGAGACAGGAGGGGAGAGGGCCCTGCTCGTAAGAGCTTACATCCTAAAGCAGCACAAGTGCACTTCCGAAGGAAGTGGGTGAATTTGGAGTGCCAGGGTTAGGCTATCAGGTGGCAGCAATGAACAGAAGAGGCAGGGGCGACAGCATCAAGGGCGGTGGGGAAGGAGTGGTTATAGAGAGGTCTCCTGCTCAGGGCATGCCAGGGTGGAAAGAGGGGAGAGTTTCGAGAGAGGAGGAAAATGAAGTAGGGTCAAGAGTGTCAAGATTACACCTAGTGAGGATAGTTGTAGGCAGGTGGGGAGCAGGGGAGGAGGACAGAGTGAAGGAGAGGAGATGGTGGGGCCCAAGCAGACCAGGGGGCTGTCTGTCTGTCAGCTGCACCCCCCTGATGGGGGCCCTGTGTATACACCACCCCTTCCACCACTGCTTTAACCCCAACACTCATTTAATAAAGCTTTGGTAAACCGGCCTGTCGGACTGTTACGCTGTCTTGCACCGTTCCCTATGTTCCCTGTTTGACTTTGGATGTATATTTTACATTTTTGGGATTAATTAATAAAATAGGGCAAGTAGAACACATGTAGTATAACCAATAACAACCAATTAGATATTAGCTTTCATTAGTATAACTGCACAAGACTGCTAAAGGCTGACATCTGATTGGTCGCTAAGGATTATATCACCTCATCGCTCTTTGCACCTCGTTACTGAATAAGCCCCCAAATGTCTATTCTACAGACAGGAAAATAAATCTTGACATAAATCAAACTAGTTTAAAATCCATCCTCGTGATGCCACAATCTGACAATTGCATTTGATTGCTTTCAAGCATTTAATAAGAGCACTTGTTATGAGAAAATTGCTTTTCATAGCCCTTTACTAATCACAGTGTGCATCGTTTATTTATTTAGCATAATTCAGAATTAAAAGTCTAAATGATGTTTCCAAGTTTAGTCTACTAAGCGGCAAATACCTTCGCATCACGTGTCCTTGGTTCCGTGTAGCGGAAATGAGTGGAAAATGAGTTTCGGAGGAAATGGAAATGGACGAGTTTCTAATATTTAAAATGCAAACTTTATTTTAGAAATATTTTGTTATAAAGTTAAAATCATAACAGATATATTTTTTAAAGGGGTTGGTGCCTTAAATGTTACAGCGTCAATACCTATATTTTACATTCCCCAATTTTACATTTACCTTGAATTTAAACTTTTTTTCAATGTCTCCTGATTCCCTTTTGCTTTTTTACACTGCAATTCCCATATTGCTGTACTGGTGTCTTTCTTTTTTGCAGTATTTTACTCATAGTTGGCTACTCTACCGAATTTCTGAGAGTTCTCTCTGTATCCTCCTGCATCCTGCCCGCTACCTTATTGAAGTGGGTGGGGATGGGGCCTAGCGACGCGATTCACAGCAAAATGCGTCATATTGGCTCCCATACTGGCCAATAATTGTGTCGCTTAGCAGAGGGGGTGGGGCTTGATGATGGTCAAGCCCCCAATACTTGGCTGTGAGATCTCCCCGCATGAATGTTGCCAAGTAGGATTATTCTGCGACAGCTCAATATATTAATTCATGTTTTAGTAATGGAAAAGTTACAAAATATTGTACATGAAGGGCCTGGTGTTCAGTTGGTAACAATTTATGATAAAAACGTAGATGTGAATTGCATTTGAAAGAAACAGCACCCGCAAGACATAAACCTCCTGACAGACGTATGTGCGCATTAACGTGACAATGTCCTTTCTGTATTTGGCCTTACGCTTGTACGCCCCTCCTCTCCACCCTGTTCGCCTCTTTAAACGTAAGGAGCTGTAAGTGTTGTGTGCGCCTTAGTTTACGTAGGGACTTATGATAACCAAAAATTAGTATTTTGCACCCAAAAAATACATCAGGCCGACAGTATGCAGGAATGGATAAATATAATGACTTTCTTTTTTTTCAAATTAGCATTTTATTTTCCTGTACAGATGTAATTTATCACTGGAGAATATTTAACAGAATAATACAATGTGACCAATTTTTATTTTTTTTTACCTTATTTTACTTGATGTTTGGGGTGCTGGGGCGTTTGCCATAAAAAGTAAAAATCCTACTGTACTGGACTACAAATATAAACATATTGGGCTTTAGTCATCAAGGAACACAACGTGAGCAGAGTTTTTTGTTTTTTTTAAAAAATGGAGGGAAACTGCACATACTGACCTCCATATTCAAGTACAAGCGGATCCCAAGAAACGTTTCTATACGGGGTAAGTGCGCTCTGCCTATACGACTCTTGCCATATGCAGACAGGCACACCACACTGCAGGATATGCACAATACATACGTGCAACTTAGAGTCCCATCAGAACGCACAGATAAAAATAGGAAATAATCTAACAACTGTTAATACTATAATTGTTAATAAAAAATACATTTAAAAAAAAAAATCTAATGCTTTTTTTACATGAAATACATTTATCAGGATGTTATTAATGCCTACTGTACATAAAATGTATTTTTACAGTTGCTCTTAATTGCAAACACATGTTCTAGCATGTATATCCAACCGTCATCACTAGTAAACAGCACTTACACCACACCTGTAGCCGGTGCAAGTAATACGGCTGAAAATCACGTACCTGAGAGATGCCCAGAGCTTGAATCGGAAGAATGTGCGGCTCTCGGCCTTGTGTGTTGCCTAAATGAGACTGCCCCTTCCCTCCCCTATTTTGCTCTGCAAATCTTAGGCTGTTGGAAGTGTAATTTGAGTCTAAACTTGTTTTCATTGGGGGTAAAGTCCATTTCCAAGCAAGCACAGAGCAATTGCACTTGCTTAATCAGGCTCAATTAATTTTTTGGGAGCTCATCCATGTCAATACATAAGTATATAAATGGGCCTTCACAGAGTTGCCAACTGTCAGTAATTTTACCGACAGCAAAGTTAGTGTAAGATTTTAATTCTCATAGTAATATTCCATACCTGCCTGCTCTCCCGGGATGTCCGGGTGACTCCCGCGTTCCCCCAAACTCCCAGAAGAGTCGTTCACCTTTCCAGATTTCAACAGTCTTCTTGCAAGGTTGTAATGATAGTATTGGCTGTGAAATTTGTCACCTTGGCCTCACCCCCCCCCCCCCCACTGTTCAATGAAACAAATCTCTCCCCCTTTTCTTCGAATTGTTATTATTTCCTCGGGAACAGAAGCAGTAATCAAAGGTGGGAAAAGTAGACCATGTAACATGATTACACACCCCAAGATACATAGCAGAGCTTAACATATTTGCCTATGCTGTTCAACAACTTTTTCGGACACGGGCGTTTGTAAATTTTCCACTACAGCTATGAAAGTCACCGGTTGCCGAGATGATCAGGTATGAAGCCTGTTTCTTACCCAACAGATCTTTTGAACAAACAATGAAACACAAATATACTGCACATCCTGGTATACGGAATCACCGACACTGCAGTACAGCAGCGGTACAAAGGACTTCCCTGGCATTCCAGAATCTTAACTTATAGCTCGTTTAAATCTACAAACTTAAATTGTGTCCGATATTGGCCTTGCAGATTAGATTTAAAGGTCCACCTTCCGTAGTAAAGTGAGTTATAGGTCTAGTACAAGCAATGTACAGCCACTGCATTTACGGCTATAATTCAGCAAAATAAAGTTTATCTTGATATCCTGACATTAATAAGCAGTTCACAAATCACCCGGCTCGTAAGTACTGCATCTTAGGGCCGTAATTTACTCCCGCCTCTCGCTGCACTATTTTACTCACTGAAGTCCTTACATTTAATTCTCTCAGTCCCTAATAGGCTTGTTTCCCAGGGACGTGGTACATGATATGGAGCACCCCAGGGACGCTGCACAGAATCTCTCCGTTATTGCTTTATGGGACCTGCCAGAGTGGCTGGCAGAAAGAACAAATTACCTGCAAACAATGGGAGAAAAATGATACCGATCTGGCAGGGATGCCACACAACTCAGGATAGAGTTTATTAGCTCGTGATAGTGTAGCAGCCTGTTGGGGATTACATGCATGCATACATTTTCTGCACAGATGGATTTGCTCATTATTCAAAAGGTAAATATACACTCTTTAAAAGAAGGGTTCCAGTTATTTTTTTTTAACTTTCCTATCAATGTTTACAAAAACAAATTAGGTATGTCGGTCAAGAGAATTTCGGCTCTTTATGTTTTTTGCATGTATTTGCATTGTTCATAAAGGTAGAATGAATTTATCCAAATGCAGCACCATTCCTTTGTGGACAAATTAGCATAAAGATAGTAAAACTCGGCTTTCAGAAATGATATGTTTTGAGTAAAGCGTCTCTCAGCCTTAATAGTCCTCTGTTTATTCCAGCAAGTTGAGCTGCTAAACGTTGCACAATCCTCTTATGCTGATGCTACTGGACGTAGAGGATGAGTACAATCCCAAAGCTGTGAGCACAATCAGTCCTTAATAAAATCATGCTCACACAATTATCAGTATTCTTTTACCCCAGAACATGCCCCCTTGACCCTATTCCCTCTCAACTTCTTCACTCCCTCTCCCCTACAACATGACTGCCTCTAGATCACCACTTGAACATGTCTTTCTCCACTGGTACATTTCCATCCTCCATTGAACATGTGTTCAGCTTGTCTTATGAACCAGACCCTCTCTCCAACTACTGTCCTAATTCTTTCTTCCATTTTGCCTCCAAACTGTTTCAGGGGCTTATATTCAACCATATAACTCCCTTTTTCTCCTATCACCCCCTTCTTGACTCTCTGCACCTGGGCTTTCAACCTCAACATTCCACCAAGACTCCCTCACAAAGGTAGCCCATGATCTACAGCAAATGTCTACGGTTCACTTATCAACCTTGTGGACCTCTCTACCACTATTGACATCATTGATCACTATTTGCTCCACTGGTCCTACACTCCATTGGTCTTCATGATAGACTATGTTCTTGGGCATCTGCTTTTATCATTGTATACCTCTCCTCTTCATGAACTAATTTGATCTTTTGGCCCTCTGTGCCACAATTTGGCCTCTGGTTTCCACTCTATTGTGTCAAAACCAAAATCTACCTCTCTTCTCTACTATCTTGTGTTACCAACTGTCCCTCTGCTTTTTCCACGTGGATGCCCCAATGCCATCCTAAAGCACAACATATCCAAAATAGACCTTATCATTATTCCTCCTCCCATAATCAGCAGCTCCCCTCAAACCTCTCATGCTAACAACAGCACAATTTCCTCCATTACTCATGGCCATTATCGTTCATGGCTACAGCCTCTGCTTTATTCCTCACACTTATTTACCCACCTTTCATCTTTGCCTTGGAAATATTGCTAGAAGATGCAAACTTCTCACCCAAGATGCAACCTAAACTCCTAACCATTCTCTCATCATATCTTGCCTTGATTACTGCAACATCCTCCTATCTGGCCTTATCAACACCCATCTGTCCCTGCTTCAATCCATCCTAAATGCCATGGTAAGACTGACCTTCCTCTGCTGCCGCTCCACAGTCACTACTCCGCTCTGTCTATGGCTCCCCATATCCTCCGGAATCCAAGTGAATTACCCTAATCTTCAACAACAACAACACCCCTTCATACATGTCAAAAGGCATCCTGAAATACCCTCATGTCCTCTTCGATCTACCTCTGACCTGAATCTTGTCTCATCTCACTCCCATCTGACTATGGAATTCCCTATCATGTCTGATCAGACTCCTCCCAGCCTTCATTTCTTTACACGTTTTCCAAAAATCTCTTTATTAGAGCTTATACTACTCCTTCCTCTACTACTCTCAGAGGCACATCCTTGCTACTATCCCAGTCTCCACCTTGAGTCATATTCGCTCCACATGTCTCCTCTTTTATCACTAGATTATAAACTCTCACAAGCAGAGCCCTCCCTATCGTTTGTTTTCGTACCTAAATTTCTTATGTCTTCCTTTCATGTCTCTATTTTACGTATATCCTGATTTCCCTACTGTCTGGCTCTACGGACCTCTGTGGCACCTTACAAATTCACAACAACAATAATCATAATCATTTTTTATAATATATTCTGCGGTTAGTACGTGTATATTTCTACTTCCCAATATTGATCTACTAGACTACTCTCTTATAGTCTATAATATTTTAGTCCCACGATGCCTCACTAAATGATTCAGAGTTTTTTCACTTGTTAGAATTCATTTTTCGGTCTTGATAGATTGCAAGTAACACACTGAGCCAGTCTCTCTTCTTACAACCGGAGACTATATTATGATCACCGCTATTATGTTTGCTGTATACGCTGAATAAATTATATAGCTATCACACCCAACAGAAGGCAAATCGGAAAGGGCAGCGTGGTGCGCAGAACTCAGCTGTGAAATTGAGTGAGACTGAGGAGATGCGATAGGTAGCAAAGTGTTCACAGCACTTGTCACAAAAGATCCTTCCCAGGCTGGAGCACAAATGTAGATGCTGCAGAATTTGTTACAACAGCTGGAAAACAAATTACTTTTTTTGCTGCTCATATTTGCAACAACACATATTACGCCTTCAATAATAAATATCTGGCTTTTGCAGAGAAGCTAATAGGAGTCTAATAAACTTCAGTGCTCCCAAGCCGTATGGAGCTAATAAATAAGAAAAACCTAATTAAATATTAAATGAGTAAATTAACCCCATGTTGCAGTAAAATCATCACTAGTTCCTTTGTAATGACCTCCTTAACAAATGGTTCCCGACTATTAGAAATTCGACATAGAATCAGCGGTGGAAGTGGGTCGGTATACGACGATATGCATATACTCCTACTTCTCCTTCTGCTTGGATTGTAAGACTATACATTTCCATTCACTTGCATTTTCCATACCGCCACTTCTAAATTACCACTTAAACCTCTGAATAGATTGCTGTGCAGAGAAATGATAACTCCCTTTCCTTTCCTGAAAACCTTGGTGAGGTCACCATCAGAGTTTTTCGTAGAGAGGGCAGAGCGCTGGAATCTAGTAAGTGTTAACATGATCTAACATTAGCCTAGATGCCAATGAACAGTTTGGGGAAGGCACTTTTCTATTCCAACATGACTGTGCCCCAGTGCACAAAGCAAGGACTACAAAGACATGGTTTGATGAGTTCGGTGTGGAAGAACTTGACTGGCCCTCACAGAGTCCTGACCTCAACCCCATCAAACACCTTTGGGATGAACTGGAACGGAGATTGTGAGCCAGGCCTTCTCGTCCAACATCAGTGCCTGACCTCATAAATGCTCTACAGAATGAATGGGCACACATTCCCACAGAAATACTCCAACATCTTGTGGAAAGCCTTCCAAGAAGAGTGGAAGCTGTTATCACTGGAAAAGGGGGACCAGCTCCATATTGAAGTATATGTATTTGAATACAATGTCATTAGAGTCCCTGTTGGTGTAACGGTCAAGCATCCGAATACTTTTGTCAATATACTGTGTTTATATGTATATCTATCTATCTATCTATCTATCTATCTATCTATCTATCTATCTATCTATCTATCACAGAATCCTAGTCCCAGATTCCTATAGGACGGAGAAAATCACAAACAGAATTCATGCCAATAAATTTGCAATAAAATCCATATGTATAGATAGTATGTATTTATTATTTATTATTGTTTATTTATTTATATCATTTATTGATATACCTCCATCAGTATGAGGTTAGGCATTAATTTTGGTACTGTACAATCAAATAAAACATGCAGCATTTAGATACGTCACCTAGCAAATGCATGGTCCATACTGGTGGAAAAACTGATTAATGTCACAGGACGATGTCTTCATCAAGATTCAAGAAATTTAAATACAGGAAATTCTAAATAAAAATTCCATGAAAAGAACATCCGACCCTTCAAAGTCCACCATAACCTTTCCCAAACCTACACATCAGAAGTCACTGGTTCATCGATAGCCTCAAGCATATTGCATTTATTGTTTTCCGTCTCATAATGTCTTTTTAGCCTTAAACGATAGAAACCATTTCTAGTATTGCCCAAAAAGTCCAACTCAGCAGAAATTTGTACCACTCCACCCACAATTTCTAGAGTGTGAAAGAAATTTTTGTTCCCTGTGGGACAGTGCTGTTTTTTGAAAACTATTTATTTAGGCACATGTGAATACCTAGGGGGTAAATGTATCAAGCTGAGAATTTTCCGGCGGGTTTGAAAAGCCAATCAGATTCTAGCTATCATTTATTTAGTACATTCTACAAAATGACAGGTAGAATCTGATTGGTTGCTATAGGCAACATCTCCACTTTTCAAACCCGCCGGAAAACTCTCAGCTTGATACATTTAGCCCCTACTGTTTTAAAGGATTGAAAGTGATGTCACTGGTTCCTAGTGAATTGTTGCGCTACATCTTCAAGAATAATGGTTCAGCTCAAAATGCGTGTGTCCACTTTGTGGCACTTAAACCGTCTCTAGTAAATTGATAGGCTGTATTATCATGATTATTGGTGTAATCCGCACAATGGGTGTCTCTGTGTTTAAATGAAGAGTTCACTTTAAATACAGCTCACACAATTATCGAATGAAAATAAAGTTAAATACAGAAAAGCAGGTATAGGAACCTATTCTCACTTATCTGCTAATTTAAAAGCATCAGGAGTTTCTCGCAAAACTAGCATTGCAGTTTAAAGACTTCTATTTGCAAAAACAGGGATGTCCTGGGAAAACTATATCGCCAGGGAATCCTAAATTAAAAGGCTACAAATTCAGCATATTTTGCCTAATTAGCATTTGTGGTCAGTTAATTAGCTCCGTTGTATTTCGAATAAGATATGATCTATACAACCCATAAAAAAACAAATAATAAAATCATATTTCTGTCTGTATAATAAGACTGTTCTAAATTACCTTCGGATGTCGTGAATGTGCAAACGGGTTTATTAAAACCCAGTATAAACATGTCTGCTATATAAATTTAAAGTAAACTTTTTCAGGTCATTCCCACCGGGAGTAGAAAAGCCATTTCAGTTTAGAAGCTGAGATTAATTTCTAAGTAATGACTATTCATATACATTGTGCCACAGGCTCTACAGTCACCTGCTCATAGATGGAAATTTAGAGCATTTTAAAAGCTTTTCAATTGAAATATGGAGCAATTTTGTGTGTTTATGTTTATGCTGGAAAAAAAAATAGGCAAAACAAATGACAGCGCGTAAATCTTATTCTGATCTCAATTTCTCCTTCCAAGTTTCAATTTGTGTTTTTTTGCTTTTTTTTTTTTTTTTTACTATTTGTGTTGAAAGAACAATAAGTTACTAGTTATAATAAGCACACAATACTCTCATACCGGCGCTTTTGATAAATGATCATTGGTCAAGCTTGCATAGACTTTGGTTGAAGAACATTATAACTTTATAGCGGAACTAGACTTACTGTAGAAAAATATTGATAAATATATTGAGCTTGCAACAAAATGTGAGATGCATTTTATTACTGTTCGTTGCTTCTGAGAATGGTTCTGTTCACACTGAAATTGATTTATTTATTACTGTGTTTCTAAGAAAGTGTTAGCCAGTCACAAAGTGACAGTTCTGTGGCTTCTGAGTACCCCCAATATTTGTGCTGCCTCAACCACTAACAATGTCTGTGATTGTCATAAAGGGGGGGAGCGTTAGGTGAGCACCCCCCAAGCATTTAAAAAAAGTCAATTATCTTTTTGTTCCTAGATAAAATACTGACTTTTGAAAGTCCCAGCACCAATAGTTACTATACTGGGACTTTAAAATATAATTCAATTGGTGGACAAAGAAGTCGGAACAAAGAGATAGAGAGAGAATCCAACATTATGTTTTCTTACGGCGAGCTCAGGAATAAATCTGTCCCACTCTTGTGGAGGTTCGACCCCCCCCCCCCTTCCAAGAGAAGAGTAAGGGGGTTGCAGGAGAGGGAAACATAAATGAGGTCACAAATTTCAGAATTCGCTTTTTTGACAACAGAAGGATCATAAAAAAAAACATAGACGGCAACTCATGCAGATTATATACTTATTTTTCAAGTTAATATATTTACAAGCAGCATCCTTTGAAAGTGGTCTATCAACATTTACATTTTAAATAAAATACCTGTGAACCTCCTGCATAGACAGCAGAGTTTTTCAGCTGCAGTGGCGGTGAGGGATGGCCCACCTGTAAAGGCTGTAGTTACTGCACAGCTTGCTATGCCAAGCTAGCTGCTGTGTAACTGTCACAAATCACAATGCCAGGCTAAGTGAAGTATTCATTGTGCTGGGAGCCTTTGACACCTCGTCTGCAACAAAGATGATCTACAGAAAACATTTCTCTTCCCCTCTGGGATATGGTGGTGCTGAAAGGACAGTTCATGCTTTCAGGCTCCCACTCAACCAAATGCAACTGATTCAGCAAGTCCCATCCATCACTCCGCTCTTGGGAATGCACCAATTTGCATGGGTTAGTGGGCTGATAGCTGTCATAAAGCCCTTTTAATGTGCATCTTTGGAATTGAGAGCACAGGTCAACCATTTTTACTTTGAGACAGCAGAGAAATGCCATGCTTTGTGCCCTGACGTGCTTTGCCTGCGCGTCTTTTTTTTTTATTGTTGTTGTTCTTCTTTTTCTATAATTGTTCTCCCATATTGTGCTCATTCTTCGTGATCTCTTCTTTTTTATCCTTCTTTATTTAAATTACCCCCATAATTCTAGGCTTTAATCGTAGGTCATGTACATTTTTGGCAGTCTTCAGAATACATTAGATTCAATAACAGTCTTTATGAATATATTCTGAACACTACCAGGAATCTTTCTAAACTTAGATTCCATCTGAATGTCAAACGGAAAAAAAAGTTTCTTAAAGACTTATATAACACAAGTTAACCCGTGCATGATACTCATGCATTCTAGTCAAATCAAGCTACTTAAGGTGTTAAAAAGGTTCTTGTCATGCATTTGGGGCTAGGCCAGGCCTCCTCAGGGGAAGAGAGTTACTTCCCATAAGCGCCCTTCTTTAACGTGGTTTTGTCCACATGTCACCACCTCATCATTCTTCTCCATCACCTCATCCTTCATCTTCATCGCCACATCCTTAATCTCCATCGTCTTACTGTTCTAAAACCTCGCGATACACAACGTTTCTGCTAAACACCTTATGGCTGTGCTCAATCAGTCTTCCTTGAAGGGGCGGTATTCATAACCTGCACTTTCACATCACTGCTTCTCCGTACTCGTGAAAATGCGACATACAATTGTCCATGACCAAACACAGGCTCTGGTAAATGAATACCCACACGGTCAAGAGTTTGAGCCCTCAACTGGTAAATTTAGCCTTTACTACCCCTCCCACGGGGGGAAGGGGGGATGATGTAAGTTAACTGACTTCACTATTATAATTTTTTTGTCAAATAATGTTAGTATACCAAATTTCAGGTCAATTGGATGAGCCCTTTCTGAGAAAATAGTTTTTTCCACACACACACACACACACACACACTAACACACGCCGCTAGGCTTATATATATTAGATTGACACTTGGTAAGTGGTAATAAAAGAGATGGCAGGATGGCAAGAGATAGAAGAACAGTATATGACATAAGATATTTTTTGGAGGTGGGGGGGCTACAAAGATTTGGAACCCCCTCCCCCCCGTAAGAAATATTTAGTTAGTCTAAAGTTAGAATCATTTAAAAAAAATAAAAAAAAGTTCAACTGCTGCACAAAAATCTTTGCTCAACAAATGCCAATACAGAGACAAATCATTCAAAGGAGTCTTATCTCAAACATCACCTGTGTGAGGATCCACAGCAATACCAGTTACAGACAACAGGTGGCAGTGCAGTGACAACTGCACATTCTTTTTCACTTACTGCAATTCAGCACTTTAGTCAATCAGGACTAAGAGAATGTACCTGTATGCACTCTTTTTTAAAGCTCTCACTCCTACCAATCTCTGCAGAAGCAAAGTTGGAATTCCATTTTTCTGCTTGTAGTTCATGTGTCTTGTTTTCTTGCCTGTTTATCGACTTTGGCTTTGTCCTTTGCTATTCTACATTCTCTAGTCCATTGACTTCAGGTTTGTGACCCATCCTTTCTGGACTAAGAGGCTTGGCCACTAGTGGTGTCTCTCTGATAGTTACCTCAGCCACATGGTTCTCTCCTGGGAACAAGCAGCACACCAATCACGGGTCATGGGGTGTGTGACCTGTTAGTGCTATCATGTCATCATCAGCTGAGTTATGTCCTCTCCGTGTAGTTGTAGGCCAAGGCACCACAGTGCCTATTAGCAGAATCTGGGATTGATCCTGGTCAAACTTTGCTTGGCTTGAGCCTGTCTCCAGGGGCAGGCTGAGCTGGGGGGCATCTGCTCCCTGGGTCGGTCCCTTAGTGGGCTACCTTGGACTGAGTCAATGGGCTATCTGCATTTTCTTTCCTTTAAAATGTTCCTAATAGGCTGCTGAGTTGAGTCTTGCACACCTGGGCTAAAATTTGTCAGGCCTCCCCTGCCTACAGCCTTGGTGCCTAATCTGCCACTGGTGACAAATTTTATTAATAGATGGGGGGGGGGTTGGGGATGCCAAATCTTAGATTTTGCATGACAGCCCAGGGCCCTTTAGCTAACACTGTGTTTACCTGTTCATATGCTTAGAATGTTGAGCATTTCATGCCATTGTATGTCATTTGTATAATGATCCACACAATGCACATTGCTTTGCAATATGTTAATGCTTTATAAATAAAGGATAATAATGATACTATTCAATTAGTAGGCTATCATTAGAAATTTTTATAAAATCTGACAAATGGAATAAATGCTGATGAAGCAGACAGCTTCACAATACACAGCTCAAATAATGCAGCGAATTCTAAAATTATACTGCCATTCCCAATGTTTGCTAATTAATTAGCTGGCAATTGTACTCCTGATTACTGCTTATGATGAGTAATATTGTTTATATTTTCAAGTCCCAGCAGTTATTATGACATCCCAGCGAAATGAGCATTGCATGGCCAAGCTACACGTCGCCGTTGTGTGACCCATACTTAATTAGACAAAATTAAATCCCTTCCTTTTACATTTTATAATCCATTTTCTCACTGCGTTAATTTGAAATCCAACATATTTTGTTTTACAGCCTAGTGCAATGGATCCACCCCTTATACCCAATGTACATCCAGGAGAATAATTAATGTTATTGTGGCATAATTGCCTTGGTATTCATCACATAAACCTGAAATATATAGGATTAAGCAACTATGAAGTTATATGGATATATGTAAAATACCCTTTAGAATATATTGTTACATTCCAAGAGTTGTGATGTCATCACTTATATTTGGAGTACAGTCATGTGACTCATGGTCGGCTTTTGAGCTTAGTGCTGTAAAACAACTTCTAATATTCTTTTTATTTTATAGTAAGGGTTTATTTTACTTTTATTAGATGATCTTATATGCAGGTGTATTTTACTCTCACTGACAACTCAGTATAGAATACTTTCAGAATGAGCCATATGACACAAGTGACACCATTCCCCTCCAAATAAATAAGTTAAATCCAATAACACGAAATAAAAAGACCTAATGAAAATCCAATCCAGTTCCATTTTGCTGTTGCAGAACTCCGGCATATCGTAGTTTCATCTGTATTAGTGGAACCTTTGATGAGATCCTGAGTGAGATTTATCCAAGCCATTTCTCAAGCACGCTGCGCATCACACATCAACGCTCTGTCAACTCTCGTTTGTGGACTTAATCATGGATGGTATGAGAACGGGACGCAAAGTCTCGAAATGCCTCAGAACATTATATCCACAAGTAGCTGAATGCTCTCCCTTAGGTGGCTTTGCTAACATCCAACAAACACTCAGCTATGAAACCATCTGGACCTGGAAGTCAGTGAGACAGGTGTTGGCTTACGGCAACCCTTAGCTCCTTGACATTCCTCCGACAACCAACATCCCTTAGACATTAGAAGTGTTTGTTCATTACAAGCTACTCTCTTTAATTCAATGTCATATTTAAGTCCATATGGGCCTGGAGCTGAAAAATGTCATGGGCTTTTTGCTCATGGGTCTGTACCACGGAAGCGGTTCGGTCAACGTTGCGGAGGGTGCGGCTATCACTTGAAATGCTGCCTTCCCTGCAGCCACCTATATCTCCCTTCCCTCTTCCCTTACTTACTGGTGTATGCAGTATGTAAAGGAAATTAAGAGAGAGAAGTTGTTCCCTTCTGTTCCTGAAATCAGGATAAGCTCCTAGCTAAGGGAGGTAGCAACAGCAGTCCCCCAATATTGTCACTGTCCCATTGGAATTGGGACAGTCGGGATGAATGTTATTGCACTTACTCCGTCTCTTCCTGCACTCAGCTGAGATTAAAATATATAAAACCTTATTTCTTCCCCTGCAAATAAACGAGACTATACATATGAAACACATAGATATTGCAAATCAAATAAGTTAGGCTCTAGGTATAAAGCAAATATCCACCGGCAGTCATCAAAAATATGCATATACCCTGACAGAAACACACATACACTCAGTCTTTCCAGCCACAAAACATTGGGCCTGTCTGCCTTCTGTTCTAAAGAGTGCTAAGCTTGTGCACTCATTAATTCCCATTTATTTCAATTGGCGTTAACACTTTCTAAAATATTAGCCCTCTTTAAGGCAGGGTCTCTTGTTCTGTGTAGTAGACACAGATGTTGCTCTGCAAATAAACTAGGCTCTGGATATAAAAACATATTCCCCGGCAAACAGACAATACTGGACTCACTCCCCATCAGTCCCACGTTCTCCCAGCTAATCTCTCCAACCATCACACTTCCTCTGTCTCCTGCTCCCTCCAACCTCTGATCTCATTATTCCATCTCAACATATTATTCCATTTCCACTCATATTTCATTCTATTCCCCCCTCCTATCTCCCATCATATAATCCCATTCTCAATGTATACCATCCAATCTCCTTCCAATATTATATCATTCTATCTCATGTTATTTTCTCACATCTCTCTCTCATACATTCCACTTACTGCCCGTTACATTCCATCTTCATCTGATATACTTGAATCTTCGCCTTATATTTTTCCATCTGTTCAGTCTAATGTTTCTTTCAGTTGACTAGTAAACATGTTATCTGCTGTTACGGATGGTGGAGGAAATGGTTTGAATCCCCAGGCAGGCTTAAATTTAACAGCATGGATGTTTCACCAGGCAGGTTGTAGATATTGAGAAAGTCTCCTTACCTAGAGCTTGAGTCGGCTCATTGGTGTTGTCACAGTCACTAAGATTCTCGACCCAGAATTCTGCCAATAGTAGTCACTACATTCGAGGCGCGGAGTCTAACGCAGCGGTTGGTCTTCTCCAGGGACCTCCGCAAGAGGGTATGGATTTAAGCGGTACCACTGCGCAGGTCGTGGTCCTCAAGAGAGTGCGACAGAACAACGGAAATACAGCTAAGATATAGAAGGATTGGGCAATCAGGATAATAGAATGTGATGTGGTGCTCAGAGGATGTAGATAAAACTTAGGAGCAGCGGAGAGGTGCAGATTGCAGGCAGTTGGTAGACACCACTTAGGTAGAAATAGGATCTGGCCAATAGGAGAGATAATTCAGGAGATGCTGTGATGATCAGCGGATGGATGGGTTTTACGACAGGGGTAGCGATGAGTATCCGGCCAATAGATGAGATAATAAGAGGTATAGTTATATTCAGCTGATGGCTGGTATTTATCACAGAGGTGGCTATGATTATCTGGCCAGCAGATGAGATGTAGCAGGTTCTGCAATGAACAAAGAGCGTCAGGTTTACCACGGACGTGGCGATGAAGTATCCGGCCAGCAGGTGAGATGTAGCAGGTGCTGCGGTCTGGAGACGCTAAGAGGAACAGGAACCACAGGAGAGTAGATCACGGCTACCACAGCGAGTGCGTTCAAAGAACAGACAATCAGGAGAAGGTCATAGGTGCCTTAAATAGGAGAAGGCAGACATGTAGCCAATACGAAGTGAGGAAAGGTTTTAAAGTTCCGTCTGGTCTGCACATGCGCAGAAGCACTCTCAAGATGATGGACAACCGTGGCACTGCACGGACGCCGGCAGAGAGGTGAGAGGCCTGGATCTAGGTCCAGAGGAACCAGAGATCTGGCGAGTGACAGGTGTATTCGCTAATTAGTCTACTGATAGTTATGGTGGAGACATTGGCTCAAATAGTCTCCTCACTCTCTTGATGCATGACCCGGCTTAGTGGCCTGGTGGTCAGGTGCTCCTTTGTGGCGGTGGTAAAGAACCTTGTTTGAATCCCTATACACACATTGTCTTGTACTACCTTGGATGTTTTTCTAGGATGGTTGATGGCATTGAGGAAAGTCTCTCATCTTGCCTGAAGCATGAGCTGGCTCAGTATATGATTAGCTAGCTGCTTACCTAACAGTTATGTTGGATATCCTGGTTCAAATCCTCAAGCAGGTATATTTAGAAATTTGGATATTGCAGCGGGTTTAGTACTTTTAATGTTGCGTCAGGCTGCTGGTTGACATTGACAAAAGTCTCCCTACTTATCTAAAACAAAATTTGTCTCTAAAGTCAGTTGATTTACTGATAGTGAATGATGAGGTCCTCTTTTGAACACAACGACAGTCTTTCATTTAGTGCTTTGGAAGTTACATCAGCCTGATAACACTGAGAAGAATCTGAGCACTTGGCATTTTTTTCTTTAGTACATAGGATGTTACATCAGGCTGGTTAATGATATTGAAAAATCTCTCCTGACTTGTTTAAAGTCTACACTGGAGGCTCCGTGTACTAGTAGCAAGGTATACTAGCGACAGTAAGGCATTATTTTAGTACTTTCGATGATGCACCAGGCTGCTTGATGGCATTGAGAAAAGTTGTCACTGTTTTCTAAAAGCACGAGTAGCCAGGGGTGGTGGAGAACCTGGTTCAATTTCCTGGATAGGTTTCCTTTTGAGCACCTTGGATGTTGAATTAGGCTAATCGATGACATTGAGAAAAATCTCCCGACTTGCTTAAAGCATAGGCTGACTCAGTAGCCGTGTGTTTTACTGAGATTGATAAAACTTAGTTCAAATCCCAAGCAGGGCTGCCTGTTAGTTCCTTGGATGTTACACCAGGTTGGTTGATGATATTGAGAAGAGTCTGTCAAATCACATCGAGCTTGAGCTAGATTAGTAGGCTAGGAAGTCTGCTGGAATTGGTGGGGGAGATCCCTTGGTAGACTCGCTTTCAGTACCTTCAATGTTGCACCAGTTTAGCAGACGTTATTGATAAAAGTCTCCAATGCATAACTGTAACGGATTAACTGGATTCTGGACTATTCTTAATTAGCGCTGGCTTACCTGAGGTGCAGAGTCTAACGAACTCCCCGGTGCTCACCAAGAACCGCCGCATGGCGTGGTGGGCTTACCTGCCGGAAGACGCAGGTTGTGGTCCTCAGACTTGCCTCAAGAAGTAGTGTAGTGGCTGGAGCAGCAGGGGAATGCAGCGTTAAGAGAATCCGGCTCGGTACACGGTTGGTAGCAGCAATGTAATGGAGCCCAAGAGACGTCAGACAACACGGGTCAGGGGCACAGATATAGGAGATCCAGAAAGGTCAGCAAGCAGGGACTGGTACACAGGAGGTCAATACACTAGGAGCAGGCACAGGGAGGAACAGGGGAGCAGGAGCCAGTAACTGGTAAGTTGCTCTGATACTTACCAAGTGTCAGAGCGAGATTTATATAGAGAACCCTGTTTGAATTCCCCACCCAGGTTTAGCGGTCATGTGACTGTCCAACCCGGAAGTACGGCTTCCGGGTCCGACAGAGCAGCGGGGGAACGCGGAAGGGTAAGTATTCATTACAAAAACTAAAGCATGCAATCATTGGCCAATTTATTGGGTATAATTCTCTATAAGGGGGGGTATGCAACCTGACATCGCCAATCTCCCACGCCGCTGGACCCCATAGCCGCTGCAATCCCTACACCCACTATTCTTACGCCCGTGTCTGCAGCATATTCCTGCACACATTCATTGTGTATGCATCAGCTTTGTCATAAAGCCTTTAATATTTCAACATCGCAAATTTGTTTTTCACTCTATTTCATTATCTCCTCTCCATTATTACTATCTATGTTTTATTTACTCATTTTTTCACTAAAAATATTCCATCATTCCCACTGTGAGATACCTTCACAGCCCATTTAACATTTTACTATTTCCTTGCACTAGTTATATTGTTTTAGTTATTGGTTATTTAATTAATATTCATTCATAATATTGGCATTGGAATCTCCATTGACTATTATACATCTCCCATCTGCCACCTTCTATAGATCATCCTGAAATTTAAAGACCATCCCTCCACATTGATTTATTCACGAGTCATTGCACGTGTTGACTTCATAAATCTTTTACGCTATTTATTATTGTAATGTGTCTTTCACTTTTGACATGCATTTTAACACCCGCCGCCTTCTTTGCTTTGTTATTCCCCTTTTATCTAATTTGTATCTAATAACAATCCTTAATTTCCTGTTTCAGAGGAACTGCTAAAGGTTTTTCATCTACCTTGTTTGTTTCATGTACTAATTAGTTTCTTTCATTTACCTTTTCATTTATCAAAGGTTATTTGGTTTATATGCTAATCATATTTGTTATTGTCCATTCTATATTCACCACCACCACCAATGGTTCACAAAACACCTTTTGGGATGAGTTTTTGCTGCACCATTTTGGACTTTCAAATTGAGGTCATATAAAGCCACGTAAGACCCCCTAATCTCTCCATCGCTTAGTTAAGCATACTTCTATACAATGTCTCATCTGCTGCCACATTCATTCAAAATATTGGGCCTGATTCATTGGTGATCTTGGGCCTGATTCATTAAGGATCTTAAATGAAGAGATATCTTATTTCAGTCTCCTGGACAAAACCATGTTACATTGCAAGGGGTGCAAATTAGTATTCTGTTTTACAAATAAGTTAAATACTGACTGTTTTTTCATGTAGCACACAAATACTTGATAGCTTATTTGTACACTGAAATTTA
Source organism: Mixophyes fleayi (assembly GCF_038048845.1). Classification (NCBI taxonomy): domain Eukaryota; kingdom Metazoa; phylum Chordata; class Amphibia; order Anura; family Limnodynastidae; genus Mixophyes; species Mixophyes fleayi. The sequence continues at coordinate 30,066,487 of NC_134411.1, forward strand.
AAGTTGATATTTGTGTGCTACATGAAAAAACAGTCAGTATTTAACTTATGTTCAAAACAGAAATCTAGTTTGCACCCCTTGCATTGTAACACGGTTTTGTCCAGGAGACTGATATAAGATACCTCTTCATTTAAGATCTTTAATGAATCAGGCCCCTTATCTTGTGCAAAAGTTAAGATGCTTATTTTGAGAAGAAACAGGGAGATAAGAGTGAAGTTAAGATGTATTTTCATCTTAACTTAAGAAATTATTCACTTACGCAGTGGATTTTGCTTCTTATCTCACTTTTCTGGGCATGCACAGAGTGGATTTGCTTAAGATAAGCAAAAAACGGCAGATAAGATCACTAATGAATCAGGCCCATTATTTTTTTCTCATGTTCTTATTATTTTTATTACAATAAAACTAACACCATTGTAAAACAAAAACCACATCCACTAACTAACAAACTTTCAGAATTAGGAACAAATTAATTACTTTTCTCTGCCATTAATGTCTTACTTTAAAAAATGTAAATTCGCAATGGTATAAAAGGACAATTTTATCTCTTTTGAAAGTTTCAAAACTCACGCCACGTTTGTGAACTCCGCACAATCCCGACCTGCCAGCTTAATCGCGTTGCCCATTGTGCTCGGTGAAAATGCTGGATCTGATATGTTCCTAAAAATGTAATTCTGTGAAGCTGGCTCTTGTTCACGTTAAAGAAATGTTTTTCCCCATCAATTGCCATAAAACCCAAGGTCTCAAGTACAATTTAATGAAGCAACCAGGGCTACGTCACATCACCTCTTCTTTCTGTAATCTGTTAGACGTTAACATTTACTTGCAAAAATATAGCATAAATTTGTACCGCAGGGCACCCACTCGTGTCTGTCCGCATTAAGCGACGAATACTTAACGAAGTCACGTTCATGGTCGAGCTTCGCAGTTCATTTATCACACAGATGTTATTTGCAAATTGTATAGTTTTAAGACATATTGGAAATATTAAAGTCTACTATTTAACATGGGAAGCTGGAATCACTTTATTTTTTAGTATTGACCACTTGATAACGCAATTTCTTTTTTACTGCATGTTAGATGCAAATCTTACAATTTATTCTTACTCTCCAGGTTTAGATGTTAATTGTTATTGAAAATAAGAATTTAAATTGCCAAAATCTACACTATTGAGGCAGCACAGTGGCTTAGTGGTTAGCACTTCTGCCTTACAGCACTGGGGTCATGAGTTCAATTCCCGACCATGGCCTTATCTGTGAGGAGTTTGTATGTTCTCCCCGAGTTTGCGTGGGTTTCCTCTGGGTGCTCCAGGTTTCCTCCCACACTCCAAAAACATACTGGTAGTTTAATTGGCTGTTACCAAATTGACCCTAGTCTCTGTCTGTGTGTGTGTGTGTGTGTGTGTGTGTGTGTGTGTGTGTGTGTGTGTGTGTGTGTTAGAAAATTTAGACTGTAAGCCCCAATGAGGCAGGGACTGATGTGAGTGACTTCTCTGTACAGCGCTGCGGAATTAGTGGTGCTATATAAATAAATGGTAATAATAATAATAATAATAATAATAATATTGTGATATCAAGGAAAAAGAGTACAATAGCAGTTTTAATGTGCCGATATCCATGATGCTATCCATGGAGGTTATGCAGCAGTTTCCCAGAGGTGAGGTCCACACGGAAGGTGCTGGGAATGTGACAACGTGATCCACGCTATCACCCTTATCTCCATTGAGCAATCACGCATAATCAGGTAGCAGGGCCATAATAACGCGAGTCACGTCATCAGGACTTGCCCATCAAGCCAAAGTCACGTCCTGCCCTTTTTGTAAGCAGAGAAGCAGGATCAGGAAAAGTGGTCTACTGTCCCGAGAGTCAGGGAGGATCAGAAGAGTCCTGGACATTCCATTAGAGTAGGCAAGTATGGTACTGAGCATGCCCAACTGCAGAGCTCCGCGAATCTGACAATGGCTCCTCCTTACAAACTGGAGAGGCAAAACAAGGGAGGGAAGAAGCGGTATATTGCAAACTGGGTACAATTAGGGCGTGTTCTCGTAAATGCGGCTGGGACAGGCCGCCACAGAGACACATATACCCTTGTCTGGACCCTTATCGTTTGGACCTACTAGAGAGCAGGTCCACATACTCGCTGAGGATGATGATGACAGTCGGCAGTGAATTCAACTCTGATCCTGATAGTTGCTTTCAACGTTAATCGTGATTTTGTTATAGAATTTTGTGGCCGTGAAAGAAAAATGTGTTTGATTTCCTTTGTAATATATCTGCTGTATTATATCAAGCCTAATAGCATATGTGTTTTTGAATATAAAAACAGATGTAAACAAGCTTTTCTTGTGCTTATGACATGGTTATGTGTATGCGGGTGTATGTACGCTTGGCGTAAACCTGGCATATACACTACAGGTGCAGAGCTGAGCGCATCTTGAGATACCTCCAACTTATGGGCATAAATATTCTATCTATGTGGGTGGCTTTTTTGTTAACATAAGTTGCGTCCATTTTGGCGCCCACTCTGCATCAGCCCCTTAAGCACATCTCTGTGCTATTGTTAGGCATAAATGTATACACCTGGTGCAAATACTGCTGTCTTTGAGCGTGATACATTTTGGGATACGTGCAACTCAACGTGCGCACATAAGCACATTTTCTTTCGAGTTGTACGCTTGGAGCATAAAATGCGTCCAACTGTAATGGGTCTATTGACTAATGCGTGAAAATAGAGCTGCTTGGCGCTTATTGCAGACATGGAAAACCACCTGTCGTCGTGCCTTGCAATTAAGTGGGCGCAACTGTGAGGTATAAAGCCACTGAAAGAGGTGCAAAGACAATGGAGGAGTGGAATCAATGGGCAGACAGCCCAAGGAGGAGGTGCTCGGTGTGGCAGGTGAGCAAAAGTTATAGGTAATGAAAACAGGAGGGAAGAGGGCCCTGCTCACTAGAGCTTACAATCTAAGGAAAAAGGGGCAGACAAATGGCTGACACATGGGGGTGAGCCAATATAAGGGGATCTGAGGGCAGGAAGCAAGTGGGAAAGATGGAGGTTGAAAGAGAGTGAGTATACTGCATGGTGACATGGTTAAGTTGAAGACAGATACGCTATTATAAACAGGCGGGTTTTCAATGACCGTTTGAAGCTATACAGGCTAGGAGATAGTCTGATAGAACGAGGGAGATTGTTACAGTAGTGGGGGCAGCACGGGAGAAATCTTGGATAAGGGAGTGAGGTGTGGTTGCCAGAGGGGAGAAAAGGCGCTGGTCATTGGTCGACCGCAGAGGGTGGGTGGGAGTATGTATGGAGATGAGGTTCGAGATGTAGGAGCAGTGGGGTTGGAGAGGGCCTTGTACGTGACGAGTTTGCAGAGGATTCTGTAGAGGAAGGAGAGCCAGTGTAATGTTTGGCAGAGAGGGGAGGCAGCTGTGGAGCAGCAAGAAGATAACTATAGTTGTAGCATTAGTTATAGATCGAAGAGGAGCGAGATGGGTGTGGGGCAGCCCAGTAAGGAGAAGGTGGCAGTAGTTGAGACGGGAAATGATCATTGATTGGATAAGAGTTTTGGTGGCATCCTGGGAAAGGAAGGGTCTGATACGGGCGAGGTGGAAGTGACAGGTTTGGGCAAGAGAGTTAATGTAAGGGACGAAGGAGAGGGCAGAGTCAAGAATGGCACCCAGGCAGCTGAGTTGAGGTGAGGAGATAGTGGTGTTATAAACTGTTAAACTCCATTTAATAAATAGAGTCCTAAATGAGGAATAGTAATAAATAAAAGTAATAGAGACTGTATTTTTTAAATTACATTAATTTGAAAATGTGTTTGCTTAAAAAAATATATTATCACAACTTGACAAGACACAAAGAATTTGGACATGAATTGTAAAGTAAATGTTCTCCTCTTGTCTTCTTCCCTGGGGTAGGTAGATCAGGCTTAGGTACCCCCGTGGCTCTCCAGCTGTCACGGAATCACCCACTGGCTGGCAAAACATGCTGAGACCTTCAGTTCACCAACAGCTAGAAAGCCACAGGCTGCATCCCTCTGCTGTGAGATTATACAAAATATAGTACATTCCTTTGGATTTAAGAGAAAATCTCTGTGAGTATTTGTGGAAGAGCTTAATAAATCTTCAGGGCGTGAAGGGACATTTCCTTTAAGAAAGGTCATGACGTGATCACCCTCTATCTGTCAGATTATCAAACCAATTTTCATATCTGCCCTATCCCTGTTAAGAACGGGTAGACTGCGGAGGGAGAGCACAAACTGCTTACAAAATCTATAAATCCTTCTTAGAGAGAAGCAATTTCTATTCTGCCAACAGGTTGAATTAATCTATAAACACTTTTATATGCTAATAGGATAGAGCTAAAACTTTCTAAATAAAGTAGAGGGCTCTTAGTTTTTTTTCTTTTTTATCTTAAAAACATTTTTTTTTCTCGTCAGGCCCAAAAGTCATATTCACCTTGAACATGCTCTTTATTTAATGATTTTGAATCCCGCCAGCGTTCAGTAATGTTTGTTTGTGCTCATTGCGGACCAGAGATCCGGAATGAATCTGCAGCACTTTTTGTGTCTGAGATCTCACCTGCCTTTTCTTGTGGCACCTTTTCTTTTTCGCATTTTGCAATTTTTTTACAATCGCCCCTGAGGGATCTATTTTTCTGGGTGTCCACTAGTCAATGTTGCTTACCTTTCAATCTGAGCCAATTCACACTGAAATAATATTCAACTTATCCTTGGACAGGTTATTGATGATTCAAGGGGACGATAACCTCCCTGCAGAGGCAGATCCGCTCAGAACCAAAGTAGATTAAATTACATCCAGTAAGGACCGTTTGGATTTTGAGTACGCAAGAGTTAAATTGAGGTCACAGACGACCGCAGTCTGCATGTGTGTATTATCATCGGCCAATCACACTGCTTGAGCTATCGGGTCTTGAAGCAAAATGAGCATATCTTCCTGTGTGTGGGCAATTTAAGTCTTCTATAACACAGTAGTAACGTTTTCACGCTTACGTTTTGAACTTAGAGCAAGCACTGTCAACTGAGTGGTTTCTGTCACAGTAGACCTAATAAGCTCTATGAATATTGCAGGCAGCCTTCATACCCAAATTTGCCCTCATGTGAGAGAAACTCAGGAAGCAATTCCAGCTACAAGGTGCTAATTTGCACTTGGACAAACCATATTGTGCTGCAACGGGTGTTAATTTTTTTTAAATCAAAATACTGCCTGCTTTTGCATGTAGTGCACAAATTCTGTGAAGCTTTATTTTTATATTTTGATCTACGGTTAACTAGAATGCAGCACTTTTGGGAGTTACTTTCATATTGATACATCACCCATATCCAGTGTTCCATTATTCATGCCTTTCCAGCAGACAGAAAACTGATCATTCCTGAGTTTACCATTTTCTGTTGTTTATTCCTTGTAATTTTGCAAGAAAATATTTTACTATATCTTTGTGTGCCATTTTGTTAATTGTTTGTCATCTTAAAAGTTGTAGTTTTCTTTTTCATAATAAATTACACCAAAATAAGTTCATGTCTCTGCGTTCCTACGAAATTCACGTGTCAGACTTAACTTGGTTGTAGAACGCTACATAGTTGAAACAGGGAAGATCATTTTGCTTATGATAACTCTGGGACAGGGGAGATCATTAGGTTTAGGATAACTCTGGGACAGGGGAGAGATCATTTGGTTTATGATAACTCTGGGACAGGGAGAGATCATTTGTTTTTTGATAACACTGGGTCAAGGGAGATTATTTGGTTTATGATAACTCTGGGTTATCACAGCAATCGCAGTGAAGTCACTTCTGCGCATGACTGAACCCCAAGCAGGTGGGTGGCGGACAATCCAGCAACTGGCCCTGCAAGCAAATATAAGTGACCTTTATGGTGAGCCCTTCTCTTTCTGAGTGTGCTCCTGCTTCCCCCACTTATTTTTCAATGACAGTAACCTGACACAAATTAAATAATATATACTGTTTTGCAATTTTATTTAATTAAGATACTGAACAAGGATTCCTGAGCAAAGCTGAAAACTGGTAGCAATAAGGAATACAGCTGAAGCAGGTGGAATGACTGAGTGGAGAGAAATCCGTTGCAGAGATGTCAGCAGCAGCATGTACAAGTCTCAGAGCACAGGAGAAGCAGGAGGACACAACAATAAGGAAAAACAACATAACAACAATGACCAGCAAAAGTAACTGAGATAGACAGCTATAATTAGGGAGGCACCAGGTGCATGTGATTAATTAGTGCAGCAGGTTAACCCCTAGTAGTAAGAAGAAGCAAGATACAATAACAGCAACTCTGGTGGTGGACAAGTCCAATATAGTCCTGCTAATACAAAGCAGCATGCCGATGCAATCCTGCAGAAAAGGTGAAATCAGATCCTGACAATTTTTAATTAATAAAAAAAAAGTTAGCTTTTTTTTGTGTGAACACTGCTAAGTTCAAAACTCACCAGTCACAGATCACCATTTTCCAATTGAGTTAGAGGTTCACTCTAGAAAATGCCAAGTCATATAACATTTCACAAGGTGGCTCACATGTACGTAAACCAGCTTGAACAAGCCTCAACCATGGTTAAAATTACTTATTATTATTTATTATTATTATCTTTTATTTATATGGCGACACAAAGGGTCCACAGCGCCTTACATATTGCACAGGAGAAAACAGAACACGGCATACAGGAAAGTACAAAGACAAAACAAAGTGCAGTTGAATTGAAAACCCGGCTGAGGACAGGTAGACCTGGCAGAGTATGAATGAATAAAGAACATTTAAGTGCCAGAAATAGGAACGATGAGAGGTAGGGAGTGGACTAAATAAGATGGGCCTGAGCTCAGGAGTGTGGGTGCAACTAGCAGGACCGCATCCAATAAATAGACGGGACAGGAGAGGAGGAGATCGAGGTTGAAGAATGAAGCTGGGGTGTCGGAAGCAACAGGAAGGTGACAGGAGGGGGAGGGCACAAGAAATAGAAGGCCCTGAAGGTTCTGAAATACAATAAGTTACTGTGAAGAAGTGAAACGCGTCTGGTTTAGCTTTTCTATTGCTCACATGCTGTATCCCATAGTAAACATTCAGGTTTAAGAAATCTAATGTAAGTTTGGAATCAGGATAATTAAAGTCAATATTTGGTTATTTTCAGCATAAAGTTACATAAACCCTTTATATAAGAATCAATGTTATTGTCTGACAACAAAATAATCTATTTATAGAAGGGGGCACTGTGTAAGGGACACTGCTGTTTCTGCCTTTTGGGGTTAATTTGACTGTTTTTTTTACGAGTATCATGTTTGAAAGTCTCACACAAGGGGTTGGTCTAATTTATTTTTTTTAATTAGTTTCAGGGCATAAGGCAATTAAAATGTGTGTGTGTATTTAAAATGTACTTAATTAAAAACTGAATACATTATTTCATGTGTACATAATACAGCCTTTTCTAAGTAAATTACCCAGAGTATGGGGAGGACATTAATTAATAACAATCATAAAACAAAACTTTAAACAGCAGATTACATGACAAATAACTGTGCAATAAAGACTACAAAGCGTTTATTAAAAGATTACAGAGCGACTCTACTGTGATCGTGTAGCTTATAGTATCATATCCCTGTATACATGGTCAGTCTTTGATATGGGGAGATTAAATAAACAATACCTGTTTTATTACTAGATCACAAAATAGCATGTACTAAAAGATTAGGAACATTCAAGAAATCCAAAACTTTAAAAAAATATATTTGGAATACAGTAGTAGAATTTTACTTCATTGCAGTTTATTAGATGCCTGAACAGCTCAATTTAAGTAAGCAATTATGTATAAGTGGCTCACTGTCTGCTGCCATATTTCTACAGATAATTGTCTCACATCCCAATTCATTGACTTGAATAAGTTAGTAGTAGTTTACGTTATAACACCACTTTGTCATAAGTGATAAGATATTAATCCGCAAATGCTTTGATTGTTGAATCACTGTGAGACAGATTATACTATCCTTTTATAACCTTCAGAGCCTGTCCCCTATGACTGAAACCTGTCACCTATGAAAGTAGAGTTGGGAACCAGTCCTTCGTAAATATTGATCATTGATATTTCAATGATCTCCAGATTGTAAGCTCACACAAGCAGAGTATATCTGATCCTTCTTTGCCTATTGCGAAAATACCTGTTTTGTTTTTATGTTTACTTTCTATTTGTGCGAATGTTATGATTTTCTGTTTGACTTGTACATACAGAATGTATATTTGTATATTTGTCCTGGTATGTTTTATATTTGTGATCCAATGTTATGTTGTTATGTTCATGTGTTATTATGTTTATTAGTATTCATGTTATTTGTTCGATGACTGTCCACGGCGTGGAATCTGTGGCACCTTGCTAGTAAATAATGAACACGATGTCACTAGTGACTGCATTTTCATGAATAAATATCTCCACTGTTTGTAGGCAACGAGTACTTTTTTAATAAATACCAGTCCTAATTACCCAATAGGCTGACTAGGCTGCAGTCTAGGACGTAAGGCTTTGGAGGGGGCGTATGCAGGACGATGTATAAATGAAAATTCATTAACAAATATAAGACAATAGTTATTCTCCAAAGAAAAGAGCAAACGTGAAATAAAAATGTAGTAGAGTTTTAATCTTGACGTTTTCCCATGGTAAAGGCTGAAGAGAATGAGTCATCCTTGGGCGGGGGACTTGAAGATTAGCGAGTAGGAGAGACAGGGATGACGAAAGGCGCAGGCTTGACAGCCCAGACCCCTCCACATCTTCACCCTCGGTAGCGCTCGTTCCCGCCTCGGTTCTGCTATACATTTCTTATTTTAATGAAAACTAAAAGGGTGACCAAGATTGTTGTGACCCTTTAAAAAATCCAAGTGGAGCTGATTTTCGAAAACGCGGGAACATAAACATTGGAAGGTGGGGGAGAGGGGTGAACGAAGCCCAATTTTAAATTAAGGACGAGTTCGATTTTAGCTATCGCGTATTAGACTGGCGTGGAAGGCACAGGGATGCTACTGTCGTATTAGCTCGGAGCTGTCTGAACTCTTAATCAGGCCCTTAATAAATAACACGGCATACAGAGTTGGAAAAATCAAATACTTTCTTAGTTTAAAAAGATTTTTAGAAGCTTAGGAAAAAGACAATATTAAAGTTTAACATCTCTCTCCCCACTACAGGGGAAAACGCAGGATTTGTAGAGGGGGGTTTCTACACCAAGCCACCAGTGGGCGTGACCAGCGTGCATGGGGGCGTGGCTATAATTTTAGACAGTGCTTGGCTGCTCTCCAACTCTTCCTATCCCCATAATATACACGGGCAATACTGCGTGCACTACTGTTAGGTGCACATAGGTCTCCCTTTTCAAGCAGAGCTGTGTGAAGCGGGAGCAGGGTCGAATGGGGGGGTTTCCAGGTACTAGGAACCCCCCCCCACCCACCCTCAGTTTGCCTAAGCTCTATACTATACTAGACTAGAATCCTAGGGCGCGACTTGTCCGTTCAGTTCTATACTGAGATCAGCTCCATGCAGGGCCATCTTAACAACATTATGGGCCCCCGGGCAAAGCAGTGCACTGGGGCCCCTAGATATAGATATAGATTTATAGATGTATACAGATACAGATACAGATATAGATATATAGAGATAGAGATAGATAGATTTACTTGCTCAGTGACCCCTGTAGATTTATTTTGCAGGTTTTTTTCTTTTGCAGGATTATTTATTCTCATTAAGAGCCGTGCCTATGGGGCCCCCTTGCCCGTGGGGCCCCCGGGCAGCTGCCCATCGTGCCCAATGGAAAAGATGGCCCTGGCTCCATGTTAAATGTCCCAAGTTGCTGAGACCTGGAGAATATACTGAGTGAAGGGTAGTAGCTTGTTTATGGCAGGGGTGATGGTAATAGATGCTATTGGTGTTACTATTTTGGTGGAGAGGGTGTTCGGACAAATCATTAAGAAGACTAGAGTTCCCCTTTAAATAATGAACTGATCATTCCTTGAATTATATTTGGTTTGCTGATCTCTGTGTTTGTATTGTAGAAAATAAAAAGCGCAGACTAAGTTCTATTAAATTATTCTGATATATTTATTTTACGGAACATTAGAGTGGAAAGGTAGTTTATTATTTAGCTGTTATATATTGGAACCGCTGTGCAGATGAAGGTCCCAGCGCTGTCTGTAGCAGCATTCTCCAGGACTCGGAGGTACATCATACATTCCTTTACAAAGCAACTTAGATGCACATTACTTGCAAAAGAAAAAGCCTCTGAGATCTCATTATAATTTTACATCACCTTACGCTACAAAGAAACCAGATCTTTTACTGTTTACTAAACTTAAATCAGCATCTTATCTGTGACAAGACTTAATAGGGATAGCTTCACAAGACATGATAAAGTGACCCACTGTAAGGCAAGGAGTGTGTCCTGGGGCCACTGTGAATTCAATAAGTTATAATGGCGCACATGCAGTCACAGCGGCCTTGAACTTCCTCTTGGTGGCCCTGGCGGGAAGAGAAGAGAGCTGATAGTGGGAAGAGAAGAGAGCTGGCTGAGGGGAGAGAAGAGAGCTGGCAGAAGGAAGAGAAGAGAGCTGGCAGAAGGAAGAGAAGAGAGCTGACAGAGGGGCGAGAAGAGAGCTGGCAGAGGTTAGAGAAGAGAGCTGGCAGAAGGAAGAGAAGAGAGCTGGCAGAGGGGAGAGAAGAGAGTTGGCAGCGGGGAGAGAGTGTTGCCCACATATGCTGATCGGCACACTAGGGGTGATAAAATGCAGTACTTTTCCTTGGTGATCAGGTAGGGAGAAAATTTCTTTTATATTAGTACAACAGCTGGCAGAGGTTAGAGAAGAGAACTGGTAGAAGGGAGAGAAGAGAGCTGGCAGAGGGGAGAGAAGAGAGTTGGCAGCGGGGAAAGAGTGTTGCCCACATATGCTGATCGGCACACTAGGGGTGATACAATGCAGTACTTTTCCTTGGTGATTAAGTAAGGAGAAAATTTCTTTCATATTAGTACAAGTACTAAACAACAGGAAAACTTTCAATATAGAAATAAAACCCTGTGGTGACCGTTCTTCTCTAAACTCTGAGTCATCTTGGAAACGTCTGAACCAAACAGTGGAGTCCCTTGGTAACACGCGTTGCATTGGAGTGTAAGTCCATATTGACCTATCTGTAGGGTTGGAGATGGGTTTTCAGGGTTTTCAGCAAGATGTGCTGAAATATACTTGTTCCTACCATCACCCATCATGTGGTGTTTCTCTATCTCATCCTATCCTGGATGGGATCCGCATATCCAAAATAGGTACCTTTAAGAAAGATACTATTTGCAATGTTAAAAAAAGGCAACGTGCTCATCTCCCCAAATACCCAATCATCCCCAGCAGTAGACACTATACTTTGCAAAATAAAAAGGCTTAGGGACTCCCTGCCATAGTGAAAACCGGGTGCTCAGGAGCATGACCCCACTTATACGCTTTTACCAAGAACCCAACTGCAAGGACAGATTGAAGCTACAAGTGATCCGCGTCTACCAAGTGCCTGACCGCAGTGGCAGATTAACGTTACGTGCCGCGGCTGCATAGGGTAGAAGCTGCTCATAACCTCATTCTGCCGACGCTACTCAGTACTCATTAAACTCATTAGACTCAGGGAAGTGATGTCACCAAGCTTGATATTATAAACTGTCCCTGAACAGTAACTATACCACCTATGCAGCTGTTGCTTGCAGCTTTAATCTGCCTTCAGGATTGGGTGCTCAGGAAAGAGGATGTCTTTTTGGCACCCAGTTATTTTACTAACTATGCAGCGCTACCTACACAGGGGGGTGCAAGAGAGAGAGTTATAGTGCGGCAAACACAATGTGTATTAATTCTTGTTTATCCCCTAGTTCTGGAATATCTTATTGTCCCTAAATACGGTAAGTAAAAATAGATTGCCAACCAGGGCTGGCGGAAGTGCTCTGGGAGACTGATGCGTGGCCCCCACTTGAGCTCGAGGTGGGAGTGGGCCAGCATCTCCTCTGTAATAACTGTAATAATCTGCAATAATCAGCAGAACTGTCCATCAGTCCGTGTGCTCAATTCCAGCTCTCCTGTAGCATGATCTAGCCAGAAGCCTGTTGCTGACTGACCATGTCACATACCAGCCACTCCCACAATGCTTTGCGGCTACAAGTAAAGGCAGACAGTGGCCACCCCACAGGGGCACTACAGGGTAAATAAAAATACTGAATGAGTGACTTACATCACTCATTCCAGGCCTCGTTCAACAAGCACTTCCATATTCAGCAAGGAGTGAATCTAAAGCTACATCTGTTGATGAATACGAGTCTAGGTCCGCTCTGCTCTAACAGAGAGGACACTGCAGGATACGTCCATTATATACCTTAAAAAGTCACAGAAGAACGCACAGGAAAAAAAAACTATTCAATGAATGTCACCTGTTAATAATATAGGGCCTGGTTCATTAAGGAAGTAGCTGCTTTGCACCTTTGCAAACCCATGTTACAATGCGAGGGGTGCATATTAGTTTATTATACTGCACATAAGGAAAATAATGGCTGCTTTATCATGTAGCACACACATACTTGATAGCTTTATTTTTACACTGACATTTAAAGTTGATCTAGGACATGCCCTACCCCAACTATAAATCTGTCCACACATTTACCTACCCCTCCAATGCTACATGGTATTGGCCAGGTGAAAAGTTTATCGTTTTTTTGCTTTACTTTTCTTAATGAATCAGGCACATAGTCATTAATGACAAAACTTTAAAAAATGTTAAAAAAAGTTTTTTTGTTTCTTTTCACCCCCCTCCCCACTAAAATACGTTTATTAATATGTTACATAAAATCAGGGGCGGATCTAGACTTTATGTTTAGGGGGGGCGATTTTGCATAATCACGCCCCTCCTTTGCTCTGATTGGCTGGCCTGTGTTAACCCCGCCTTCCGCCCGCGATTGGCCCCGCCCCCTCCCATTGTGGTCGCCGGTTGGGACCACTCTGATTGGCTGGCCCACATTTAGCCACGCCCCCTGCTCGCGCTTAGCCCCGCCCCTCCCGTTTTAATCGGCGGCTGGGACCTAGCTTTTTGCTGCTAGGGGGGGCGAATGCCCCGATCGCCCCCCCCCCTGGATCCACCACTGCATAAAATACATTTTTACAGTTGCTCCAGATTGCAAACACATGTTCTAGCATACATACACATGTTCTAGCAGCCGTCACCACTAGTAATGTGTGTGTGGGAGAATTGGGGCTATATTTTATTTCCAACCGGACAGTCTTCCTGGCCGATAATTTATGCTGCGTTCTGTATATATCCATGCAGGTATATAGCCATGTGTATCTATTTAAAAAAAGTTGTTGAAGAATCAGGCTGGTATGAATGTTCTTAGTTTTATTTCTTATCTGTTTATTGGAAGATAATCTGGAGGGTGCCTGTTGTTTTGCTAATTATATCCTGTGCTTACAGATCACCGCTGTTCTTGCAGTATAAACTCATTTCAGAGACTCATTTGAGCGGTTTGTCTTGTGGTTATTTGTTTTGCTCTTATCTGCTGATTAATATTTTGATTTGCTCTGCACGATTTCTGTTATAAATATAATGCCCTGCTATTGTATATATTGTGTTGCTATGGTGACCAGGGATCATTAGTTTGTTTATCAAAGGCTTAACAATTTTTAAAATGAGATGGCGGATACACTGTTTCTCGAGAAGTATAGATTGGTATCATTATTTTTATATCCTTTTGATGAATTTATTGTTTACTGCACTGTTGCAGTTGGAGTCCATTGGGAGAACATTATTATGTATTTGTTCCTCTTCTAAATACTAATTGAACAGATATAAATGTAAGATCATATTATAAACAGACAGATTGCCTGCAAATATAAAGAACAGTTGCAGTGTTCTATCGTATATGCATCAACAAACATCAACAAATGACAAAGGTGTGTTAAAAATACAACCTTGTTTATTGATGCTGAGAATATGTAGCACAACTTTATGGATAGACCTCTCATCAGACGTAAATTAAACTGGCAAATCTTTTACAGGTCTTCTATCTGATAATAAAGCAGGCTGGTAACATTAATTATCCAAAGACACCTGGATAATCTGATATACGCCGGTAACGTCCAAGAACCTCTGACATGACCATTTCTACTTTCGCAAAATGCCATCCTTTGGATTTTCCATCTTTCTTTTAGTATCGCAGTAACCTGGGTGTTGCGGGAAGAATAGTGTTACATCCTCAGCTTCTAGAACCGCTTTGCGAGATGTTCAGCTTTAGCAGCCCCCTTTCTGAGGAACTTGTTACATTCCAAAGTACTCGGTTGCCCCCAGGGTTTAGGTTCGGGTAGTAGGAGTTGTTGATCTAGCACCTGTCCGGTGTAGAGGAGAGAGCACAGTAGGAGGTAATGAGCAACCAGGATATATTAGAAGTACTCTGAGCCAGGCAGGCAAGGGTTAATATGGAGGGAACTAGCACTTGTCTGATGGAGTGGACAGTTCACAGTAACAGAAATGTAAACAGAATGTATTTGGCAGAACCCAGAGTCAGACAAGCAGGTATCAGGAGTAGAGAAGACAGCAGAATCCTTTAAACAAGCCAGGGCTCAGGGCAGATAGAAATATGACAGCAAATACATTTAACAAAGCCAAGAGTCAGGAGTGGAGAAGACAGCAATTCCTATAAACAATCCGGGTCAAACACTAATAGCAGAACAGGTCAGGATACAAGACACCCTAGGTCAAGCAGAAACTATCACCAGCATTAGTATGCTGCCAGGAAGAGGTTTATAAAGGCAGCTGCACCAATCAGAACTGCAGGAGGATTAGCTGCATGAGTGTGGTAGGTGATTGCACACCTGAGGGTGCCAGACTGAGAACTGAATGAAGCTTGTAACTATTTGCCTAGCAACCAGCCTAATCAGAGAACTACAGGATTGATCCTACACATAGTAGTAGCAGTAATTGCACAGATGATAGACCAAACAAACAGGAGAGCTTCTATTTCGTAACACTAGGCTGAATTAATAAAATGATAGTAAAAAACATCCTTCTCATTAGTTAATTAATTCAGCCCAGGAAATTGAAAAAGGAAAATAATTGGCAAGTTCAGTGTCAGAACATTTTATATCAGAAGGAAGGGGTCATACATGATGGTCTGATACCAGTAATAACTGGGGCTAGGAGATATGTAACTCTGGGCCCATATTAGCCATGGCAATCTGGACACACGAGAAATACACATGGCACTGATGCCAAATTGGTCTCAAAATTAGAGTAAATTACTCTTAAAAATCCCCCTTCCCTCCCCCATCCGCCTCTCAAGACGCAGACGGGCATAAGTGCCATAGTCACTTAAGTCTTTCTAGGCGGATACTTGTCTGTATACTTTCTGGCTATGAGCAGAGCAATGTCATGTAAGATACACTATGGATACTGGCACATGTCCCACTGTACAGCTTCATTGCAATTATTTCACTTGCAGGCTACATAATAAAATACATACATTGTATGGAGATGTAACTACAGAATTTCTGCTTCCAACTTATTTTACACTTCAACAACCGGAATCATTTAACTCCTGGTAAATAAATAAGGAACAAAAACACTATTCTAATTAATTGATGCATTTATCACAGAAAACTGTAATATGAATAAACCTATTTGTACATGGCTGGAACAGGTCTTGTTGGGGCTTGGGTAGAGTGGATATCATAAAATAACACAGGGGCAATATTAAAGCTGGTTTACAAAATAATTATTTTGTAGTAATGCAGAGTCTGCTGGAGTTTTACTGATTCCTCGCCACAACGTAACGATCAAAGAAGTGACATTTATCAGCAGGACCCAGAAGACGACATATATATATATATAAAAAAAAGTAACTAAGCAGAAGAACTGTAAATTGTCCTACACTAGGTCAGACCATAGCACAAGTGCAAAGTGCTATTTGGGGAACATTGATAAAAGAAGAGCAGTTTTGTCCTTTTAATTTCAGCTATTCTGTTTTGCACAGTATTTCGGTGTCTCTATGTAATTTGGATCCGCTCTAGAAACATTTATTCAGTATTCTTAGCCCTACTTAACACATGATATGTTATGAACCTGAAATTCTTGTCATCTCCTGCAGGTGGTGCATCCTTGAATACAATCATCATGATCAGTTATTTATATAGCGCTACTAATTCTGCAGCGCTGAACAGAGAATTCACTCACATCAGTCCCTGCCCCATTGGGGCTTACAGTCTAAATTCCCTGAGAGAGAGACAGAGAGAGACAGACAGAAAGAGAGAGAGACAGACAGAGAGAGAGATAGACAGACAGAGAGAGAGAGAGACAGAGAGAGAGAGAGAGAGAGAGAGAGACAGAGAGAGACAGACAGAGAGAGAGAGAGAGAGACAGACAGAGAGAGAGAGAGAGACAGACAGAGAGAGAGACAGACAGACAGAGAGAGAGCTTACATTGGAGCTTTCAGTCTAAATTCCCTAACATACACACACAGAGAGACTAAGGTCAATTTTGATAGCAGCCAATTACCCTACTAGCATGTTTCTGTGTGGGAGGAAACTGGGGCACACAGAAGAAACCCACGCAAACATGGGGAGAACATACAAACTCCACACAGATAAGGCCATGGTCGGGAATTGAACTCATGACTCTGTGATGGCAGAAGTGCTAACCACTAGGCCACTGTGCTGCCCACAATGGGTTGGAATCATCAGGAAATGTAATACGTGCTGTATTTTGCGTAAATTCACACTGTACAGTAGAAATATATAACATGCTAAAAAAATGTATTTTATGGAGAAAAAAAAAGAAAAAAAACCCCCACCTTTTTTTCTAATGTTTTGTCATCAATGAAAACTTGAAACAGTCCAACAAGGGGAATTATTATATTCATTAAACCACTTGTGTTTAATTCTCATCACCAACCTGTCATGCACATTCTGTTAGTCCAATAATTATTTGTGTTCTATCTTAGACGCGAATCCTTTGTTTATTAAGCACACAGATTAATTAATTCTAGATTTCAAAATATTTAGTCTCTGCCCAGTCATAGCACTCTGATTAATTTACAGAGTTAGTTTTGTTGTGCAACAAATTAACTAAAATACAGTATTTAATTGCTATTGAACTAGTTAAATCTGCCAAATTAATTACTTGCAGACAGGAAAACAAACTGAAATTACTAAAAAGAAACTGTATATATATATATATATATATATATATATATATATATATATATATATATATATATTAATATTATTATTTTTTTTTTTTAATATCGTGCTCTATGTTGTTGTGGGTGCATTTTTTTCCCCAGTGAAATAGAGGTGACACATCAACTATTTTGACAAGTCGAACACACTTAAACTCATTTGTTTGTGCCAGAGTCATTTACCTGCCTATTAGGGGTTAAGTTCCATTGCATAATCCAGCCAATAGTATCCAGGGGGAGGGCCTTCAGCTGCCCTATATATTCTTCCCCCAGTGGCTGTTGGACGTCTTTTATCACCAGTTCATCTTTTCTTTTCATTTTTCCTTTTTCTTTCTTTTTGTGTTCTCTTCTCTTCCCAATTTAGGTGGGGTATGATCGATGGCGTTACTAACCTTTATCTCTCTCTTCACAGACCAGGCACTGTCGGCAGGGAAGCTTTTGCAGTCAGCGACTAATGTATACAGTGCTATCACTGATTGGCCACAGGTCACTGCCCTTTTTGAAGTGACGTGGCTCTTGGTTCCTCTGTGTGGGGGCCCCTTGACCTGTTTTGTGTGCGCTCATCATTGTGAGTCCAGAAGGGGTGTAGTCACTCTGATGCCAGATTTAGCACCGACCAATCGTAAAGGCGTTTATCCTGGGAGCAGTGGTTAGTGCCGGATGACCTACACTTTTTGGTTTGGTTATTAGTTGTTAGTTGACTTGCAAAGGCTTGTCTCCGCCACCATAATTTTGCTTTAGTAAACTCTGACCCTTTTGCCAAACTTAAATTGGTGTCAGTGCCTTGGGATGGCTGGTAATGATGGATTTCTACGGCAAATAGGGTTATCAGTACATACTTGTAATTTTCCATTAGACAGAGAGGCCAGGAACATAAAAAGCATTGTTTTTGGCCAGCTGTCTGGAAATTGTCATTGTATACCGACAAACCCATTCACCATACAAATTATTTCTATTTTACCATTTTCCTCCTACTAATGTTCACAACAAAATCATGCTTCTCTGATTATCTCTGGAGGACATTCCAAAGTTTCTTTCTGATGAAGCCTCCAGATCCACATACATATATTTAGATAGAGAAATGGGACTAGTCCTATGGTTTGTAATTGAGTCTCTTCCCGATATTTCAAGGCTAGTCAAGTTATCATCTGGGATTTGAGTGCTTTCCGTTGACAGGATTAATGACTACCCTATGTATTGGAACCAGTAAACCATCAAATAAGAGAGATATGTTTTCAATTCTTGTATGTGTATTTTGTGATTAAAAATGTATCCAGAACGTTTATCACTGTTTGCAGAGCCGTAACTAGAACTGTTAGCACCATGGGCAAGAAGGAAGTGTGGTGCCTACCACACCCTAAATTGTAACCAAATTAATGTAAACTATTAATTACCTGTGCCCCCCCTTTCTCACCCTTGAGGGCTGCCCGTCTCACACAGCCCTTGTAACGGCCTTGCCTATTTGTGTCCTCTTTCTTTCTCTCTCTCTTTCTAATTCCATGACATAAATCATCATCATTTATTTATATAGCGCCACTTATTCCACAGCGCTGTACAGAGAACTCACTCATATTCCCTAACACACACACAGATGAGGGTCAATTTGTTAGCAGCCAATTAACCAACCAGTATGTTTTTGGAGTGTGGGAGGAAAACAGATCATCTGGAGGAAACCCACAAACTCCACACAGATAATGTCATGGTTGGGAATTGAACTCATGATCCCAGTGCTTTAAGGCAGAAGTGCTAACCACTAGGCCACCGTAGTCTTGTGTCTAGATTCCACCAGATATCAAGGTAATGGATAACACAGGTCAGTCCTCAAGTTACAAGTTTGGATGCACAAGGTTTGCAGATATACAGGTGCTAGCAAAAATAAGTGGAGATTGTATCAAGGGTTTAAAAAGGTACATGAGGTAAACATTCTTCAAAGGAAGAGAAGTATTAGAACACGAGGACATGTACTGACACACAGAAAGGGTAGTGGATAAGTGGAATAGCCTCCCATCAGAGGTGGTAGAGGTTAATACAGTAGAGTAATTTAAACATCCTTGGGATAGACATAATGATATCTTTACAAAGAACTAAGGATCAAATAGGGTTTGAGTTTACCATAGGTTAAAAACTGGACAGACTAGATGGGCCAAGCGGTTCTTATCTGCCGTCACATTCTATGTTTCTATAAGGAAAATAAGAATAGGGAAAATGATGCTATTCAATAAAATAAACACATATATATTAAATGCAAATATACCCGGTATTTTACTTAAAGTAAGTTCTCTTAAACAAAGCTCCTTTTATTCCTTCTTGTGCCTTTGTCGAAATCCTGATGGAAAAGAGAGAGACTCCCATGGTTTAAAATAAGGGATTTAAAGGTTTGAAGAGAAAAAAAAAGGGGTTTCATAAATTATACATTGATGGTTGTCCGTCTCCTGTTAGCTGCAGATAATGCTTAGATAAAATGTCAACTGTGCTTTGAAAGCTTAATATTAAACCAAAGCTTCCAAAAACAAACAGATAAAATAGCAGTGTATTATCTGAATTATCTCTAGGTAAAGTTAAAAACGAAATTCCAATAAAATATTATTCTGAAGCAACTGACTCCTACTCAGTATAAAAGATCAGCTGGGCACAAATCCATGAATGTGTAAAATATACTGGATGAATAAAGTTACTGAGCGTATATACAGACCAAGGGCGGGGGTATAACACAACAACTACACAGTGTATATAACAGACCTGCAACTTAAACATTGTTTTCCTAGTTTTTTTTTCTCAAGCCCGAGGTGCGGTGCTCTAATCAACAGTGCCGTGAAACAGTGCTGGGGGCTTGGTCCTTTAGAACCTTCCCGAAAAGGAAAGGGCCCCATTACTCCCTATCGCCCGGAAACCTAAAGGCCCCTTAGAGAGGTAAAGATCTTCGGACACCCCTTCGCTGAAGCTAGGGGGTGCCCCTTTACGTCCCCGACCCCCGGAGCCAAAAGGCACTTTAGGGTGCAAGGGTCTTTAGGACTGCCTCCGCCGCAAGGCTCGGGCAGTCCCCTTTACCCCGATGCTTTCCCCGGGGAACTGGCTCTTCAACTCCCCCCAGAAGGAGAGAGTCTCAGATAACATAGGGAGAGGGTACCCCTAAGGGTCAAAGCCAAAACCAAAATGTGGAAACGAGAATCAAACAAAGTGAAATCTGTGCAAAAAAGGGCATAAGTGCTGTAGGTTTAAAAAAAAAAAAAAAAAGTGCCCATAACCCCCCGCAGTTTGGCCAAAGGGTGTAAAAATTATTCAGGCCCAGCCAAAAGGCCTGGACTAAGAAGTGAAAAGTGGTGCAGGGTTCGCTCAAGTGTATTGTGCTCTGTGACTTACTCTGTGCACGTGATAGTGAGCCACCACCATCCGTGCACCTCCGGGTCCTGTCCCCCGGAGGCACAGGCACCGCCAAGTCACCACCGGCCTTCTGGCATCAGACCAAGGAGACCTGTCCCTTCCAGGGCATCCCGATCCACCCCTTCTAGGGAGGGGTGGATCGGGATGCACTTGAAGGGATCTAGGATCCACTTGATCTTAGCCAAAAGGGCCGACATTGTTTTCCTAGTGTGATATCTGTTCCTAAATAAAGGTGACGGTGTACACAATTAGTGTGTTATGAGGATATACCGTGTTAAGAATAACAAAACATGGGTACTTTTTTGGAGTACGGGGAAAATTTAAACATATAATTTGCAGAATATATCTAAAAAAGTATTTCCTTTGTACATCAGAGCCAACTGTCCATCATATACGTCCAGCACATAGTTTGTCAAAACTGTCAACCACATAGAACCATAATGAAAGAAAGAGACGATCTCACAGAGAAGGGGCTTATTGATGTGATTTGCATAATTAGGCCACACCCCTGCCATGCCATGAATATCGCTAGTAGGCGGGTACCATGGTGACCCGATGGCGTCACCACACGATCTCCTGCACTTGCCAACTGACCTAAAATGCCCACTTTTGGGTGGAAGTTTACGTAAAAGCCCTTCCCATTTTGAGGTCCGCGATTCAGGACTGTCCATCCAAAATTGGCACAGTTAGTAGGTACAGTATGGCAGCAAAATATTTGCCAGCACTTTACAATTGCTTCATTTTTATTCACTCACATCAGCGTCTCTACCCTATTATAGCTCACAATTTAATTATCTGCAAAACATTAGGGGTAATTGCTGGATAAGCTAATTAACCTACTTGTATTTGGAGAAAATGGGGATACACATTTCACACAACAGGGAGAACATGCAAACTCCACACAGGTTGGACACAAACCAAAGGCCCCATAAAAGGAAGGCAACAGTGCCCCTGCGCGACCAGGATGTTTCCTAAATTGTTGGGATTTTCTGGAACATTGAGAGATAAGCTAAAGTTTGTTCTTATTTCTGCTACAGCTTTGTATGGCTGTAAAATAGGTTTACCAGTGAGCAGAGATTCAAGTTTGATGAGCTCTGGCCACAATGGGTATAACATAGTTCATTAAAATGATGGTACTCTCATGTCTAAGAGATTTTTTTTTTTTTCAAATCTTGCTGGCTTATCTTACATTGACTTCAATACCTCCTTTGAGGGATTAGACTAACAAAAGAAGAAGCTGTGACAGATGTACACGATTCTGAAGGAATGACTGTCAGTCTACTATAGAGGAAGGTAATTGAGCATGAGACAAGAGCGTTTAAATGAAAAGCCACATATTCCAAATGAGGAGGAAAACACAGCACCGTGTTTGCAGATGCGTCGTACCAGGCTTAATCGCGGCTGCCAGCTTGGCTTCGTACCGATCTGCCAGTTGGTCAATTACTTACAGCTGAAGCTAATTTGCCATTTACAACTTCAAACATCCAAAAGTCTGTAGGCGAGGAGGTTTGTAGACATTTCTTACAGCAGTTACACCCCAATGCTTTAACATATTGATTATGCCTTTTTCTTTAGCGTGGAACTAAAAATAGGACTCTCAATATGCTGCAGAGGAGGGTAAGCTATGTACGTCTGCATATGTGGTTTATTTATACTCTAGCCTCAGGGTAAGCTGTGCTTTACACAATTACAAGTTGCATACAAGAGAAAAGTTTTTGGAGAAATTTGTGCCATAGTAACAAGAGAAAATGGGGAAAAATGGGGGTCCCCTGTTTTTAGGACTATAGCGGAGCAAGATAAGAAGATAACACTAGACAAGAACCAAGAGGGGAACTCCGCCTCAAAAGGGAGGGTGTCTCCTACAAGCGGGCTCCATCTCTGAGAGAGAGGGGAGCTGCCGAGGCTGCCCACAGAGCTTATGTCTGGCCTGTTTTAGGGCACACATGGGTGTGCATTTGCCTACATACATTGTCTCTATATAAGCACACTCTGGCCCTGATTTATTCAGGAGCCTAAATGCCGATACATTGCATATTTTGCGTAAAAACTGGAGCATACGCCAGAGAGTGCAGCAGCGTCCAATTAATCTGCGAGCACAAAGGAACCTTACGACTATGATTTCAGAGACGGAATTGGGTGGGGGAGGGGCAGATGCACGTTGTCCATGTACAGACAAAGCGTTCACCAGCAGTTACGGGGGATTCAAACTCTGAAGCACGCAGAAGTACACTGTTTTTCCGACATAAGAATTCCACACGTTCAAGGTCAAGTCTAACTCATGGATGATACTGATGACCAAACACAGCTTTGACAACCTCCTCAACTATTGGGAGAATGGACTATTCACCTGTATACCTGATATCACTCATCTCGTTATACAACACTGTAGAAGACCGACAGACGGAGATTATGTATGCTGACATTTCGTTAAGCGGATATTTTATTATAAATTTTGTTTTCATTTATTGTAAATGTATGATAAGCCACCCGCCACTTCACGGCACTTGTGCTAATAAAGTAATTTGAAAAATTGATTCACCAACTTCCATTTCTGCATTATAATACTTATGTTTAATTAGTACTTACCTTTGTTTAGGTTAGTTCTTGCTTATATTTAGTTAGCACTCTCTTATATTTAGTTAGTACTAGCTTATGTTT
This sequence comes from Mixophyes fleayi, assembly GCF_038048845.1. Taxonomy (NCBI): domain Eukaryota; kingdom Metazoa; phylum Chordata; class Amphibia; order Anura; family Limnodynastidae; genus Mixophyes; species Mixophyes fleayi. The sequence goes on from NC_134411.1 coordinate 30,089,770, forward strand.
AATTAGTACTTACTATTGTTTAGTTAATACTTATGTTTAGGTTAGTACTTACTTATATTTCGTTAGTACTCTCTTATGTCTAGGTTAGTACTTATATACATTTGGGTTAGTACTTACGTATGTTTAGGTTAGTAGTTACCTATGCTTAAGTTAGTACTTATCTATGTTTAGGTTAGTACTTATCTATGTTTTGGTTAGTACTTATCTATGTTTAGGTTAGTCCATGCCTATGTTGAGGTTAGTACTTACCTATGTTTAGGTTAGTACTTACCTATGTTAAGGTTAGTACTTACCAGGGACAGGCTGGGCTGGGGGGCAGGTGGGCATTTGCCCCCCTACCGGTCCCATAGTGGCCAACCTTGGGCTGGATCACTGGGCCACCTGCATTTTTTCCCCATTAAAATAGGCTTCTGAGTGGAGTCTTATCCCTCGGGCTAAAATTTACCAGCCCTCTCCTGGTACTTACCAATGTTTAGGTTAGTACTTACGTATGTTTAGATTAGTACTTACATATGTTTAGGTTAGTACTTATGTATCTTAGGTTAGTACTTGCGTATGCTTAGGTTAGTACTTATGTATGTTAGGCTAGTACTTACATATGCTTAGGTTAGTACTTATGTATGTTTAGGTTAGTTTTTACGTATGTTTAGGATAGTACTTACGTATGTTTAGATTAGTACTTACATATGTTTAGGTTAGTACTTATGTATCTTAGGTTAGTACTTACATATGCTTAGGTTAGTACTTATGTATGTTAGGCTAGTACTTACATATGCTTAGGTTAGTACTTATGTATGTTTAGGTTAGTTTTTACGTATGTTTAGGATAGTACTTACGTATGTTTAGATTAGTACTTACATATGTTTAGGTTAGTACTTATGTAGCTTAGGTTAGTACTTGCGTATGCTTAGGTTAGTACTTATGTATGTTAGGCTAGTACTTACATATGCTTAGGTTAGTACTTATGTATGTTTAGGTTAGTTTTTACGTATGTTTAGGTTAGTACTTACGTATGTTTAGATTAGTACTTACGTATGTTTAGGTTAGTACTTACGTATGTTTAGATTAGTACTTACATATGCTTATGTTAGTACTTATGTATGTTTAGCTTAGTTTTTACGTATGTTTAGGATAGTACTTACGTATGTTTAGATTAGTACTTACGTATGTTTAGGTTAATACTTACGTATGTATGCTTTGGTTAGGACTATTTGTTCCTTCTCAGAATACAGCTGCATACAATTTGCTTTTAAGCAGCAAAGTTTTCATTGATTAGAAACTTATGGATCACAAGAATGCTCTCAGCATTCCTTCACGTCTACATATCTAATGATGGAAGATACAATAAATGCTTAAGGAGCTTAATTGTTCACAATGTGTACTGTAAAATTAGGTTAATTAACACTGTTCTCAGAGCCACAAGGGAGTCTGCAATACAGTTATACATCTTATTAATTTTAATGAGTACCTTGTTAAATGTGCAAATATCCTCATATTGCTTTTGATATTGCTGCACTATAAAAGTTTAGATTCTGTATGGTCAGAGAAAGACTTTACCTAAATGTAGGTCATAGTTACATTTTAACTACAAAAAAAACGGGGAAGCATTTTTTAAACTTAAATTGACTTATATTAATATAAGGTATAATTTACCAAGGTCATGCACTTCCAATATCCATTAGTTCACATGTGTTCAATAACTAGACTCTGCCCACATGTAATTACTGATTTTGAAAGCGATCTACAGTAGAATGTAGCACAGTCATTGAAGATTTAAAAAAAATCACTCAGGTAAGTATTGTCATTCTTAATTCTTGTTGTGTCACTAGAAGCCACTTTACCCCATGCAAATATGCTAGACGTTTAAATTTTTCTCTCCTGCACAGTTCTTGTAGGACAGTTTCCAACAATATGTTAAGGTTTAACTCAGTCACTTGTTTCGCAAGTGCTCTCCCTCTCTGCAGCTCTTCTCAGCAGTCTCCATCTTACAAGCTGTCACACATTCCTGTCACTCTCTGGCTGTCTCTACTCCACCTGCCAGTTCTCTATTTAACCGGCTTTAACTATCCTGCTCTCTCTTCTTCTGTCTTTGCCTCTCACTGATACTTGAGGGTCTGTTAACTAAAATTCATCGATAAGGCAGATTTTCTATCATCGCTTTTCTCAGCGTATAAAAATCTCTTGTCGTCTGAGGTAGGACTTTTCATCATATAATACCTAGTACCCTTGGAGTTTTTGCTGCCACACAGCTGTGGGCCCTGACACCTCTTTGAGGACCTTCAAGCAACGTGCTTGCAGCTTAGGTCCATGCACATACAAACGGCTTGCAGCTTAGGTCCATGCCCATACAAACTGCTTGCAGAAGTTTCCAGCCCTTATAAGGAATGAGCAGTTAGCCACACCCTCTATCTGTCATCCTCCTTGTTGAGCTCACATTTACAGAACCAGAGAGTGTAACTTCATGCTCTAGAGGGTGCAGTGCACATGTATTATTTCTGATTAATAAAAGCTGACAACCGAGTTTGATGTTAGAAGCTGATTATGAGAAGTACTGTTATAATTTAGATCTGTTTATCGTTCACTAGAATCATTTACGAGATGCAAAATGGCTGGGGCTCAATGTAAAATCCTCTTCAACTTTAATTAGGTAAATCTAGATTTCCACCGAAGCACATGGCTTTACGGAGCAAGGCAGTGAGCAGCCAAAGATTGCACCGTACCAGTATATATAATCACCCACTGCGCAGAGCAAAGAACTAATGCGGTACCTGTAATCACGAACTGCTCAGAGCCAGAAACTAATGCGGTACTGAAATCACCAAATGCCTAAAACCAAGAACTAGTGCGGTACGTGTAATCACCCACTGCCTAGAGCCAGGCACTTATGCGGTACCTATAATCACCCACTGCACAGAGCCAGAAACCAGTGTGGTACCTGTAATCACCAACTGCCTAGAGACAGGCACTTATGCGGTACCTGTAATCACCCACTGCGCAGAACAAGGAACTAATGCGTAACCTGTAATCATGAACTGCTCATAGCAAGGAAATAATGCGGTTCTTGTCATTACGAACTGTCCAGAGCCAGGAACTAATGTGGTACCTGTAATCACAAACTGCCTAGAACCAGGAACTAATGCTATACCTGTAATCACCAACTGCACAGAGCAAGGAACTAGTGCGGTACCTGTAATCACCAACTGCACAGAGCAAGGAACTAGTGCAGTATCTGTAATCACCAACTGCCCCAGAGCCAGGTTCTAATGCTGTACCTGTAATCACCAACTGCGCAGAGCAAGGAACTAGTGTGATACCTGTAATCACCAACTGCACAGAGCAAGGAATTAGTGCGGTACCTGTAATCACCAACTGCTCAGAGCCAGAAACTAGCATAGTGCCTGTGATCACCCACTGCCCATAACTAGGAAGGAACTAGCCCTGTACTTGTAATAAACAACTACCCAGAGGCAGCAACTAGTGCAGTATCTGTAATCACCAACTGCCCCAGAGCCAGGTACTAATGCGGTACCTGTGTAATTATCAAGGTAAAGATATGAATAGGATCAGCACAGAATATGCCTCTTTATATTCCCATCTGGTATACTGAGGTCCAATAAAACCAAATTTCGACTGGAGTTAATATTAATATATGAATGCCTAAAAACCATACAATTTTAATATGTTTTAATTGCAATAAAATAAAACTGTATAACATAATAGTAATGACATGGTATATTTTCTTAAAAGAATAAGTCCCCCTCACTTATTCATTGGTGGAAAATATGGAATTATTAACCCACGCGTTTGTCATTTTTTGAGCCATTTGCATGTCCTCTTTCCCTTTCCACGCAAACAAGAGCATTGTATGAAATATCAGAAAGATTATCATCACGACAGCTTGTTGGGGCTAAGATGACGTGATATTTTCATCATTAAGCCCCGGCCCCCGGCACTGCGGGGGCGAAAACCGGGAAGTTGCCCTGCTCTCCTGGGAGGTCTCCCAGAAATGCGGGAGTCTCCCAGACATTCCGGGAGAGTAGTCAACTATACATTAAAGAAAGGCAGCTAATGAATCTCTAGAGACTGAAGTGTCTTTACATTTCTGTCTCCATTACTGAAGTCATGGTGTCTTACTTGTCAGTCTTTGATTAATTCTTGGTCTCCATGAAAATGGCCACCTGCATAGGCATCAATACATGGACATAGGACACAATTTTTGAAATGTGTCATCCTGCCACAGATGGCGAAGCCAACCACGTCTTGTACTGGCTCAGGAGTGAGGGAGATCACCCCTATTTCAGGGAGTCTACCTGACATTCAGGGAGAGTTGGCAAGTATGTAGTATCTTCAAAGAATCAGCCAGAACCAATATTCATGACACTGGCAGAGGTTGCAGCATTTAAATTCACTGGGAATCAGTGAAATCATAGAGGCATGACCAATAGTTCCATGACGCCACTGGCGTCTAGTGTACTGGTAGGATGCAGTATGCAAAGGGTTTGTGTAATGCTGCAGGGGAGCAAAGGAAAGTGAGATGGTATTAAAGGCACATTAACCCTTATTTCCTTTGCATTTGATTATTGAAAAGATTAAGATATGAATGTCTAACGATATTCCTGCTCCAGGTCTTTACCTAACTTCTATAACAGCATTACTAACTCTGCTGGCAGAGCTCAAAATGTGAAAGGCAATATGATGTAGTCTGGTGATAGAAATGACACCAGAGACCATGGCGACAGGTTCTCTTTAAGAAAGGAAAATCTGTTTTAGGGGAGCCTTTGTTAAACGGAAGACACATTTCTAATAAAAAGGTTGTATTCTTGGGACAAATACTATAGCATATATGGACAGAGTGAGTGTCTAGGGGCTATGGGCCTGATTCATTAAGGAAAAAAATGAGTAGATTTTCTTACTCAAGTTTTCTGAACAAAACCATGTTGCAATGCAAGGGGTTCAAATGAGTTTTTTATTTTGCACACAAGGAAAATACTGGCTTTTTATCATGTAGCACACAAATACTTGATAGCTTATTTGTACACTGAAATGTAAAGTTGATCTAGGACATGCCCTACCCCAACTATATATCTGTCATCACATTTTATGTGTACCCCCCCTGCAAAGCAACATGGTTTTGCCTTACTTGTTTACTTGTACTTAACTTTTGTTAATGAACCAGGCCCTATATTGCTGTTAAAAAATGCATGCAGAATTCCCGGGTAGATTGGCAAAAAAAAATTTTAAGTGTTATTTGCAAATTATTGATACAAGTGATGATTAATCTGAGTAAAAGCAGAACTTTAAGGTTTTGATGCCATACATTTTAGATCAATATATTTAGAGAGAAAAAAAAAACCCAAATAAAACCACAATAATGGCTGTAGGTCTTCGCATCAAACCCCATTGTCCCTGCACCCATGCACTCCAAAATATATATCCCCCCATCCCTGTATACTGGCAAAAAATCAAAACAACACATATTCACGTGTTATATCCTGGGGCAGAGAAGGCAAAAAAAAAAAAAAAGGGTTTCTCACCTATCAATAATTTCATGCTTAACCCATACCTAATAACAAACTATCCAGCTCAAAATTTAATATTCATTAAGAATTCATAAGCAGTCGTACATTCCATCTCAGAATAAATATCGATATATGAAGACGTCCTTTTCAGACTCGCATTTCAGCTTGTTTGCTCAAGATGATGAACAACTCATTGAAATTAACAAAAAAAAAAGAAGAGTTTAATATAAAATATTCATTACTTGAAAGATTCTTCATCTCCTACACACAAAAATAACCAAATGTTCATTAAATATACATACAAAAATAGAACATCATATGTTAAGGAGGAAAATGGACGAAATTTCTGCCAAGGGAATTACTATATGGTATGTGGTGGGATTAACCCTCACCCTTCCGTAGATAGGATATATTGGTAGACGGTGATCCGCTAACTTAATTTGGCGTGAACTGGTTAAACCTGACAGCCGTAACATGAAATAACGCTACATTCACACACGAGCCTCTCAACATTTTTGTTATCCAAAATCTTCTCTAAATGTCAGGAATAGATTCTGTGAGCTGTACAACAAGTCATTCTCCTGCTGTTTAATTGAAGTTTCCTTTTTTTTAAATCAAACTATGAAATGGAAATTATCTTAAAACATTTAACTCAAAAGAGAACTTCATACGATATTTTGAAATCATATCCTACCATTTATAATAGGATTATTTAAAATTATTTTTATTAACCACAGGTGAAAAAAACAACCTAAAGAAATTAATAAAACACTGTAAAGCTACTACAACACAAATGAAATATATTAGCATAAAATATATTGAGTGACAAGAAAAGAGTAGGGCAGTCTTGTAATATATCTAATAGAAAAAACAGCATAGAGACAACGCAAATTGCAAACACCAAACCAATATATGTGCTTAAACAGACATTAATTAATACTAATTCTTTTTCTTGTAAATTCTCATCAAATTCACTCTATAGAGCAAACTGTTGATGGCTGAAGTCTCAAAGAAGAACAACCCGGAATTTAATTAAAATATATCAAACACTTTTAATCTCATAATATATAACAGCAAAATAAATTAATAAATACAATGAATATAAAATAAATACATTTACTCCTAAATCTTCTGGCAACTGTTAGCATAATTACCAGGCGAAATTAAAGACCTCTAAAAGCCATGGGACATGTAACACATCCAATGACCACCGATAGTTATGTCACTAACATGAGACCTAAATGTTTTTCAACACTTGGCAAAGCAAAAACTGTATTGATCTACTCTACAGCCTAGAAATAATATGAAAAGACAGAACAGAAGATGTGGTTTATAAGCCACAGATATGAACACATAGGCAAACCAAGGGGGGTTCCTGGGGCACTGTATAATTGAGATGGCTGGACCCAGCCCCCGCTTCACTTGGCTCTGCTTGAAAAGGGAGAGCAGCTTACACCTAACAGTAGTGCACGCAGCATTGCCCATGTATATTATGGGATAGGAAGAGTTGGAGACCAGCCAAACACTGTCTAAAATTATAGCCATGCCCCCATCCATGCTGGTCACACCCACTGGTGGCGTGGTGTGGAAACCCCCCTCTACAAATCCTGCTTTTGCCCATGGAACACAATTTTCAAACTGCTCCACAAAGTAGATACCTTTTTCTGCAGTTGAAGGCTAAATTTTGAGCGTTTCGCCAGCGGAATTTGGTCATATATATATATATATATATATATATATATATATATATATCAAAGAAAATCTTTAAGCCAAGAGCGCTTAGTTATATAATGTGAAAAAATAAAGATAATACTTATATGTAATAGGCAGCTCCCCGGTCATTCAACACCTGTCTGCAAGTGTCAGACCTAGTAATTGGAACACAAAAAGACAGGGGGCGCCAACATAGTGCATTACAAGGATTAAAAATGCAAATGCAATTCCAAAGATAGGTTTTTACCCGTACCAGATGGTGGTAAACTGATAGCCAAATAGAATACAGTTCTTGCTAGAGACACTGGAAATCTGTACCAAGCCTGGATGGCAGATGGAACCTTCCAATACGATAAGGTGATGATCAGGAAACACCTGTGGACTCAATGGTTATTTGAGAATTTTCATAAACTAGTGTCAGGCTGTCAACCTTGAATGACCCCCTTGAAAAATCAGTTACTTGCTTGGCCTAGTTGAAGCTTTCTCTTTAGAAACAGAACTTAACTGTTTCTAAAGAGAAAGCTTCAACTAGGCCAAGCAAGTAACTTATTTTTCAAGGGGGTCATTCAAGGTTGACAGCCTGACACTAGTTTATGAAAATTCTCAAATAACCATTGAGTCCACAGGTGTTTCCTGATCATCACCTTATCGTATTGGAAGGTTCCATCTGCCATCCAGGCTTGGTACAGATTTCCAGTGTCTCTAGCAAGAACTGTATTCTATTTGGCTATCAGTTTACCACCATCTGGTACGGGTAAAAACCTATCTTTGGAATTGCATTTGCATTTTTAATCCTTGTAATGCACTATGTTGGCGCCCCCTGTCTTTTTGTGTTCCAATATATATATATATATATATATATATATATATATATATCACATTAGAGGGTGCATTATAAATACACATATAGTATTAGTTTTAACATCTGTCAATATCTCAGCTTCCATAAAGTTATTTCCATAACACTTTTAATCCATAGACTCTATGAGGCTTATTCAATTAGGTTTCCGGTCCACGGCAGCACGCGTTAAAGCGGAAAGTGCGCAGTATTGACGGTAATACGGTACCACAATAACGCAGATTTTACTAAGCAACCCTATGGGGTGCACACGAAAATCCACGTTATTGCGGTACCGTGGATTGACTTTGCAGCCCGTTACGACGCATTACCGTGGACTGGAAGCCTAATTGAATATTCCCCTATGATGCTGCATGGGGAAAGGAGAGGACAGGTGTGAGGTTGTTTTTGGGTGTTGTGAGCTGATATCTGGCTGAGGTATATTTGACGGAGGGATATTGGGATAAACCAGAGAAGCTGTAGGTATTGTTCAAACAAAATGTATCACCAAAATTGATATTTATTATACTATTTTTGTTTATCTCTAATTTCTACTATTGACATGGGCAGAATGCTGGAGAGTGCCATGCTCTCCCGGGATTACGGGAGGACTCCCCAAAATTAGGGAGTGTCCCGGGAGTTTAGGAAAGTAGTCACTAAAATATTTTCTCTATTTGAAACTGCTAAACTCTTTGAATTTGCCCTTCAGGCTGAATTCCAAAAAAACAGCCGACCTTCCGCTCATTATTCTAGGTGTCAAGTCAGTGAGACAGACAATGACATTCATACCTTAATCTTTTGTCACGGTGACCTATTTTCCACAGTTTCTGCTAGAGAATGTTGTTTAGTGCTGAAAAGTTCTGAAAGCGATCTTACGGTCTAGCAAGAGCTTCAAAGGGTTTACCAAATTTCATTTTACTTGTGCAAAACAATGTATCTTACTGTTAGTGTACAATGTGCATGCAATCCTTCTTAAAATCTTACCCGAGTCCATTTACGAAGAGCACTTGTTATTCACCACAAAATTCCTTGTTTTTGATCAGCTGTGATTGGATGGTCTGCCTAACACGCTTTATCATTATTATTAATATTTATTAATAAAGTACCAGCTTACAGTGTAGCATTTTACAAATGGGAACAAACACAGTAATAAAACAAGACTGAGGGCTACATTTACTAAACTGCGGATTTGAAAAAGTGGAGATGTTGCCTACAGCAACCAATCACATTCTAGCTGTCATTTTGTAGAATGCACTAAATAAATGATAGCTAGAATCTGATTGGTTGCTATAGGCAACATCTCCACTTCTTCAAACTCGCTGTTTAGTAAATATACTCCTGAGTATTAACAGACAGACAAAGAGGTAAGAGGGAGCTGCTATAGGCATATGTATGTGGAAAACAGGCACTTGATACAGTAGCCAGGTGTCAAATATTGCATATTGGTCAGATTACAAAGAGTAAACAAGTGCTTAGTGGGGTATAAGATCCAGTAACACATCAATGCTGGTTTAGGGGGGAAATGGTTGTTTGAGTATAGACGGAGAATAAATGTTTTGATTTGGGGTGAAAATCAGGTAAAATAGTATAATGAGGGGGAAAATGGTTTGGGAATTTTATAAACATGCCTGAAGAGTGGAGCAGTTATATGCTGATACACTTTTGTTAATGGCTTTCTATGTTATTGGAAGTATATTGTAATGGAGTTGGTAAAGTACATTCAAAGTGGGCAGCAGTACAATAATTCTTTACGAGAAAAACTAGTCTAGTTGTTGAATTAAAAGTAGAGATGTTCACTGACCCCCGTGTTTTGGTTTTATTTGTGGTTTTGGATCTGGATTAACTTCGTGTTTTAGTTTTGATTTTGGCAAAACCACCCTCGCGTGTTTTGTTTTTTTCTTTGGATCCCGATTTTTTTTTCTAAAATCCCCATTTTTTTTTGCTAAAATCACATAATTTGGTTCTTTCTTATCCATACATTATTATTAACCTCAATAACATTTAACTAATTTCCAACCATTTCCAGTCAGTTTGTGTCAAGTGACAAGAACACTGCTACCCCTCCTGTTTCTGTGTGAGCAATGGCACTGAGCAATGTCACTGGAGAGTGACAAGAACACTGCTACCCCTCCTGTTTCTGTGTCAGCAATGGCGCTGGATGTCCTGGGGAGGGAGGTACTTATGGAATCCAAAGGAAAATTAAGCAAAAAAATTGAGTAATTTTTCTTACTCAAGTTTTCTGGATATAACCATGTTGCAATGCAATGGGTGCAAATTAGTTTATTATTTTGAACATAAGGAAAACACTGGCTGTTTTTTCATGTAGCACACATATACATGATAGCTTATTTGTAAAGTTGATTGAGGAAATGCCCTACTCCAAATTTAAATCTGCCATCACATATTAAATTTACCTCCCCCTCCAATGCAACATGGATTTACCTTACTCATTTCTGCTTAACTTTCCTTAATGAATCAGGCCCATATTTTTTATGCTTGAATAATGATGGAAAGATGCCAGTGGAGAGAGGAATTACTGGTGCTACTTAAGGCTGGGATGCATATAGGAGATTGTTAGGAAAAGTGGGTAGACCTTTAACTTCATCTTTGGGATCAAATAAAGTAAAGGAGTCAGAGGGTCAAGAAAAGGAATTGAGGATTTTGCTTGGGAAAGAGGATACTATTTCCATCAAGGAGCACGCCTACCTGGTGTATTCCCGACCATCTGTGTGGAGTTTGTATGTTCTCCTCATGTTTGCGTCGGTTTCCTCCCATACTCCAAAAACATACTAGTAGGTTAATTGTAGGGATGTGCACCGGCGACTTTTGAGGTCTCGTGTTTTGTGTTTTGGATCCGGATTTTCGTTATTTTTGAGGTTCGGATTTGTCTCGCAAAACACTTGACGAAAGGTCTCGGTTCGGATTTAAGGTTTTGGATTCGGATTTTTTTGCAAAAAAACATAAAAAGTTTAAAAATCAAGTTTTTGGGCTTATTTTCACTCCTAGGCTATTATTAACCTCAATAACATTCAATAACAAGCATTTCCACTAATTTACAGTGTATTCTGAACACCTCACAATATAGTTATTAGTCCAAAACGTTGCAACAAGGTATCTTTCTGGACTGCGTAGAGGAGTGGGTCACCACAATATATATTAAAAACCCTGAACTTTTATGATTCGCACCAATAAATGTACCTGGACTGCGTAGAGGAGTGGGTCACCACAATATATATTAAAAACCCTGAACTTTTATGAATCGCACCAATAAATGTACCTGGACTGCGTAGAGGAGTGGGTCACCACAATATATATTAAAAACCCTGAACTTTTATGATTCGCACCAATAAATGTACCTGGACTGCCTAGAGGAGTGGGTCACCACAATATATATTAAAAACCCTGAACTTTTATGATTCGCACCAATAAATGTACCTGGACTGCGTAGAGGAGTGGGTCACCACAATATCTTAAAAACCCAGAACTTTTATGAATCGCACCAATAAATGTACCTGGACTGCGTAGAGGAGTGGGTCACCACAATATATTAAAAACCCTGAACTTTTATGATTCGCACCAATAATTGTACCTGGACTGCGTAGAGGAGTGGGTCACCACAATATATATTAAAAACCCTGAACTTTTATGAATCGCACCAATAAATGTACCTGGACTGCGTAGAGGAGTGGGTCACCACAATATATATTAAAAACCCTGAACTTTTATGATTCGCACCAATAAATGTACCTGGACTGCGTAGAGGAGTGGGTCACCACAATATCTTAAAAACCCAGAACTTTTATGAATCGCACCAATAAATGTACCTGGACTGCGTAGAGGAGTGGGTCACCACAATATATTAAAAACCCTGAACTTTTATGATTCGCACCAATAATTGTACCTGGACTGCGTAGAGGAGTGGGTCACCACAATATCTTAAAAACCCAGAACTTTTATGAATCGCACCAATAAATGTACCTGGACTGCGTAGAGGAGTGGGTCACCACAATATATATTAAAAACCCTGAACTTTTATGAATCGCACCAATAAATGTACCTGGACTGCGTAGAGGAGTGGGTCACCACAATATCTTAAAAACCCAGAACTTTTATGAATCGCACCAATAAATGTACCTGGACTGCGTAGAGGAGCTGGTCACCACAATATATTAAAAACCCTGAACTTTTATGATTCGCACCAATAATTGTACCTGGACTGCGTAGAGGAGTGGGTCACCACAATATATATTAAAAACCCTGAACTTTTATGAATCGCACCAATAAATGTACCTGGACTGCGTAGAGGAGTGGGTCACCACAATATATATTAAAAACCCTGAACTTTTATGAATCGCACCAATAAATGTACCTGGACTGCGTAGAGGAGTGGGTCACCACAATATATATTAAAAACCCTGAACTTTTATGATTCGCACCAATAAATGTACCTGGACTGCGTAGAGGAGTGGGTCACCACAATATCTTAAAAACCCAGAACTTTTATGAATCGCACCAATAAATGTACCTGGACTGCGTAGAGGAGTGGGTCACCACAATATATTAAAAACCCTGAACTTTTATGATTCGCACCAATAATTGTACCTGGACTGCGTAGAGGAGTGGGTCACCACAATATATATTAAAAACCCTGAACTTTTATGAATCGCACCAATAAATGTACCTGGACTGCGTAGAGGAGTGGGTCACCACAATATATATTAAAAACTCTGAACTTTTATGATTCGCACCAATAAATGTACCTGGACTGCGTAGAGGAGTGGGTCACCACAATATCTTAAAAACCCAGAACTTTTATGAATCGCACCAATAAATGTACCTGGACTGCGTAGAGGAGTGGGTCACCACAATATATTAAAAACCCTGAACTTTTATGATTCGCACCAATAATTGTACCTGGACTGCGTAGAGGAGTGGGTCACCACAATATATATTAAAAACCCTGAACTTTTATGAATCGCACCAATAAATGTACCTGGACTGCGTAGAGGAGTGGGTCACCACAATATATATTAAAAACCCTGAACTTTTATGATTCGCACCAATAAATGTACCTGGACTGCGTAGAGGAGTGGGTCACCACAATATCTTAAAAACCCAGAACTTTTATGAATCGCACCAATAAATGTACCTGGACTGCGTAGAGGAGTGGGTCACCACAATATATATTAAAAACCCTGAACTTTTATGAATCGCACCAATAAATGTACCTGGACTGCGTAGAGGAGTGGGTCACCACAATATATATTAAAAACCCTGAACTTTTATGATTCGCACCAATAAATGTACCTGGACTGCGTAGAGGAGTGGGTCACCACAATATCTTAAAAACCCAGAACTTTTATGAATCGCACCAATAAATGTACCTGGACTGCGTAGAGGAGTGGGTCACCACAATATATATTAAAAACCCTGAACTTTTATGATTCGCACCAATAAATGTACCTGGACTGCGTAGAGGAGTGGGTCACCACAATATATTAAAAACCCTGAACTTTTATGAATCGCACCAATAAATGTACCTGGACTGCGTAGAGGAGTGGGTCACCACAATATATATTAAAAACCCTGAACTTTTATGATTCGCACCAATAAATGTACCTGGACTGCGTAGAGGAGTGGGTCACCACAATATCTTAAAAACCCTGAACTTTTATGAATCGCACCAATAAATGTACCTGGACTGCGTAGAGGAGTGGGTTACCACAATATATATTAAAAACCCTGAACTTTTATGAATCGCACCAATAAATGTACCTGGACTGCGTAGAGGAGTGGGTCACCACAATATCTTAAAAACCCTGAACTTTTATGAATCGCACCAATAAATGTACCTGGACTGCGTAGAGGAGTGGGTCACCACAATATATATTAAAAACCCTGAACTTTTATGAATCCCACCAATAATTGTACCTGGACTGCGTAGAGGAGTGGGTCACCACAATATATATTAAAAACCCTGAACTTTTATGAATCGCACCAATAAATGTACCTGGACTGGGTAGAGGAGTGGGTCACCACAATATATATTAAAAACCCTGAACTTTTATGATTCGCACCAATAAATGTACCTGGACTGCGTAGAGGAGTGGGTCACCACAATATCTTAAAAACCCAGAACTTTTATGAATCGCACCAATAAATGTACCTGGACTGCGTAGAGGAGTGGGTCACCACAATATATTAAAAACCCTGAACTTTTATGATTCGCACCAATAATTGTACCTGGACTGCGTAGAGGAGTGGGTCACCACAATATCTTAAAAACCCAGAACTTTTATGAATCGCACCAATAAATGTACCTGGACTGCGTAGAGGAGTTGGTCACCACAATATATTAAAAACCCTGAACTTTTATGAATCGCACCAATAAATGTACCTGGACTGCGTAGAGGAGTGGGTCACCACAATATATATTAAAAACCCTGAACTTTTATGATTCGCACCAATAAATGTACCTGGACTGCGTAGAGGAGTGGGTCACCACAATATCTTAAAAACCCTGAACTTTTATGAATCGCACCAATAAATGTACCTGGACTGCGTAGAGGAGTGGGTTACCACAATATATATTAAAAACCCTGAACTTTTATGAATCGCACCAATAAATGTACCTGGACTGCGTAGAGGAGTGGGTCACCACAATATCTTAAAAACCCTGAACTTTTATGAATCGCACCAATAAATGTACCTGGACTGCGTAGAGGAGTGGGTCACCACAATATATATTAAAAACCCTGAACTTTTATGATTCGCACCAATAAATGTACCTGGACTGCGTAGAGGAGTGGGTCACCACAATATCTTAAAAACCCAGAACTTTTATGAATCGCACCAATAAATGTACCTGGACTGCGTAGAGGAGTGGGTCACCACAATATATATTAAAAACCCTGAACTTTTATGAATCGCACCAATAAATGTACCTGGACTGCGTAGAGGAGTGGGTCACCACAATATCTTAAAAACCCTGAACTTTTATGAATCGCACCAATAAATGTACCTGGACTGCGTAGAGGAGTGGGTCACCACAATATCTTAAAAACCCTGAACTTTTATGAATCGCACCAATAAATGTACCTGGACTGCGTAGAGGAGTGGGCACTGGGCACCACAATAAAATATATAAAAAACCTTCAACAGATCTGCATTACACTACACATACGGCTGCTCCTCCATCCTCTCCATCATATACATGTTGGAGTTTTAGCGTGTGACAACCTCTTGTTTTTGATAATGTCAGTGCATTTTGAATATTTTTCAATTTGCCCCACACCACTGAATGTACTTTATCTATGATACGCATCTATCTATCTTGACTGCGTAGTGTGGTGGCCCCGGTACACAATTTGGTACCGAGGCCACAATATAATTAAAAAACCCTCCACGTGTCAGAATTCCACCAAACAAGTATCTGGACTGCATAGTGGGGTGGCCCCGGTACCCAATTTGATACCGGGGCCACAATACCTTTTCCAAACATGGTACAGACAATTCGTCATTGAGATCCCAGACAGACAGGGTCAAAGTGTTATTGTTTGACTTTGTAAACCCAAAAAACTGTCCCTGTTGCACATAGTCGTGCAATGAAGACTGACTTTTTCATTTAAAGGCACGATCTTTCAAGTGTAGTGTTTGTAAGTCTAAGTCATATTATACTTTTGGTAAAATTGGTTTATTTTGTTCCTCTTTATGGTAATTAGTAATAGAATTAAAGTATGAAATAGAATTAAAGTATGAAATAGAATTAAAGTATTAAATAGAATTAAAGTATGAAATAGAATTAAAGTATGAAATAGAGTGGTAGTGTGGTATAGATAGAGTGGTCCACACAATATAATAATAATAAAACCCTCAACTGGTCTGAATTCCACCAAACAAGTATCTGGACTGCGTAGTGTGGTGGCCCCGGTACACAATTTGGTACCGAGGCCACAATATAATTAAAAAATTGGGCATCAACTGTCACCGTTGTTTAATATCTGATACACCTAAATATGGACTGCACAGTGGAGTGGCCCCGGTAGTAAATTTGGTGCCGGGGCCACAATACCTCCTCCAACTTCCAAGTGTAGTGTTTATAAAGACAGACAGCGTCGAAGTGTTATTAGTTGACTTTCTTAACCCTAAAATTGTCCCTGTTGCAAATATTCGTGCAATGGACAGTTACTTTTTTATTGAAAGACTCAAGCTTTCAAGTGTAGTGTTTATAAAATATAAACAACAATACAGTAGTTTTAGAGCACGTCAATACCTCTTGTTTTAAATTATGACACGGCATTTTACTTTTGGTTTAATTTCTTGTATTTTTTTAAATTTGGTTTTACTTTTTGAACATGGCAAACGACTGTTGATTGGTCATATAATGCAAAAAAAAAGGTCCAAGATGGAATTGTCCTTGGGCCCTCACACCCACCCTTATGTTGTTGAAATAGGACATGCACACTTTAACAAACCAATCATTTCAGCGACAGGGCCTACCAAACAACTTTGGCTGAAATGATTGGTTTGTTTGGGCCCCCACACCAAAAAAGCTATTCATCTCTCCCTGTACAGACTAAACAGGCTCTACTGAGGCAAGATGTCGTCCTCATCCTCAACCTCTGATTCCTCTCCCCCTACAGTGTGTACTTCCTCCTCATCACACATTATCAATTCGTCCCCGCTGGACTCCACAACCACAGGTCCCTCTGTAGTATCTGGAGGGCAGTGCTGTACTTCATTGAGGAATTGATTATTCATTTTTATAAACATCATTTTTTCAACGTTGTGAGGAAGCAACCTCCTTCGCCGCTCACTGACCAGGTTCCCCGCTGCACTAAAAACTCTTTCCGAGTACACACTGGAGGGGGGACAACTCAGGTAAAATAGAGCCAGTTTGTACAGGGGCTTCCAAACTGCCTTTTTTTCCTGCCAGTAACAATGTGGACTGTCTGACATGTCTACTTGGATGGTGTCAGCAAAGTAATCATCCACAATTTTTTCTATTGTGACAGCATCCAATGCAGCGAGAGTAGACATGTCTGCAATGGTTGGCAGGTCCTTCAGTCCGGACCAGATGTTATCAGCATCCCCGCCAGTGCCTCTTTTGGGAAAACTGAGCTTTTTCCTCGCAGCCATAGATGTGGAAGAAAATGAGGGTGGAGCTGTTGGCATGTCACGGTCCTCTTCAGAGGACAATCTCCTGACCAGCAGGTCTTTGCACCGCTGTAGACTTGTGTCCGCCGGAAACAGAGACACAACATACGCTTTAAACCGAGGATCGAGCACGGTGGCCAGAATGTATTCCTCTGACTTTAAAAGAGTGACCACCCTCGGATCCTGGCAAAGCGTACGAAGGGCTACATCCACAAGAGCTACATGCTTGGTGTAATCGCAATGGCTTACCAGCTCCTCCCTCACTTTCTCCAGCTGCTTCTGCAACAGCCTGATCAGGGGAATGACCTGACTCAAGCTGGCAGTGTCGGAACTGACTTCTCGTGTGGCAAGTTCAAATGGCTGCAGAACCTTGCACAACACGGAAATCAGTCTCCACTGCGCTTGACTGAGGCGCATCCCCACTCCTTTGCCTATGTCGTAGGTGGCTGTGTAGGCCTGAATGGCCTTTTGCTGCTCCTCCATCCTCTGCAGCATATAGAGGGTGGAGTTCCAGCGCGTCACAACCTCTTGTTTGAGGTGATGGCAGGGCAGGTTCATGCTTTTTTGATGTGCCTCTAGTCTGCGGTAGGCACTGGCTGAATGCCGAAAGTGTCCAGCAATTTTGCGCGCCACCGCAAGCATCTCCTGCACACCCCTGTCACTCTTGAGGTAATGCTGCACCACCAAATTAATGGTGTGGGCAAAACATGGGACGTGCTGGAAATTGCCCATATTTAATGCCCGCACAATGTTACCGGCATTGTCTGACACCACAAATCCCCATGAGAGTCTAAGTGGGGTAAGCCACTGGGAGATAATTTCCCTCATTTTCTCTAATATGTTGTCAGCGTTGTGCCTCTTATTAAAGCCTGTAATGCACAATGTTGCCTGCCTTTGCATGAGCAGCCATTTTGTAGATGCTGCTACTGATGCAGCTGTTGCTGTTGCTGCGGAAGGGGATGCATCTACCCAGTGGGCTGTCACAGTCATATAGTCCTTCGTTTGCCCAGAACCACTTGTCCACATGTCCGTGGTTAAGTGGACAGTGGGTACAACCGCATTTTTAAGAGCACTGAGGACACTTGATCGTACTTCTCTGTACATTTTTGGTATCGCCTGCCTAGTGAAGTGGAATCTCGAGGGGATTTGGTACCGGGGACACAATACCTCCATCAACCCTCTAAATCCCACTCCACTGATGGCGGACACCGGGCGCACGTCTAACACCAACATTGCAGTTACAGCCGCAGTTATACGCTTTGCAATAGGGTGACTACTATCGTATTTTGTGGTCATGGCAAACGACTGTTGGACGGTCAATTGTTTTGTGAAAGACTTAGCGGTCTTACGACTTCCCCTCTGGGAAGATGACCGACTGACAGCAGCAACAGCAGCAGTGGCAGTAGTAGGCGTACCGCTGCAGGATTCCTTGGATGAATCCCGTATTGAGGAGGACTCAGTCTGGCTGCTGACTTGGGCTGCAGGACTGAATCTGATGGAGATTGTGGAGGAAGTTGACGAGGAGGGTGTTGCTGGTGTGTATCCAACTGGACCACGGGATTTAGGTGTCCCTGTACCGATGAGGGTCCTAGCCCCAGTTCCTGAACTAACCACTGAACTATGAAGGTTATTCAGGTGACGTATAAGGGAGGATGTTCCTAGGTGGGCAAGATCCTTACCCCTGCTTATTTGAGCTTTACATAAGCTACATATGGCCATACATTGGTTGTCTGGATTTGGATAAAAATAACTCCAGACCGAAGAGGTGCATTTTTTGGTCTTCTGACCAGGCATGACGATGGGCTTTTTCATCCCATGGACATCAGCTGTTTCCCCCCCTGGTGCCTCATTTACAATAACCACATCACCATCCTCATCATCAAGTTCCTCCACAGCGCCAGCTACATCATCAATAGCCTCCTCCCGAGCCACCTCTTCCCGTACAGTGATGGGAAGGTCAGGCTTGACAACCACCAACATCCTTGGACTCGCCTTGTGGATTTGTGATAATTTCTCTTTAGAAGGCAGAGTTGTTTGCTGTTTTGTTGCTGACAGCATAACTCTCTTCAATTTTTTGTAGGGGGGGGGAGGAGGAGGAGGGCTAAGATCCGTGGGTGAAGCTGAACCACTAGTCATGAACACGGGCCAGGGCCTAAGCCGTTCCTTGCCACTCCGTGTCGTAAATGGCATATTGGCAACTTTACGTTTCTCCTCAGATGATTTAAAGTTTCTCTTTTTGCTACTTTTTCTTAACTTGGGCTTTTTGGATTTTACATGCCCGCTACTACGAGATTGGGCATCGGGCTTGGAAGACGACGTTGATGGCATTTCATCGTCTATGTCATGACTAGTGGCAGCAGCTTCAGCATTAGGAGGAAGTGGGTCTTGATCTTTCCCTACTTTATCCTCCAAATTTTTGGTCTCCATTATATGTAGCACAAGATACTGCAGAATGTGTGAACTTGGTAATATTGCAGTACCAATGGACTTATACTGCTGTATTGGTTTTGCAAATTTGGTTATAATTATTATATATTTTTTTTTTTTTAAATTTTTTATTTTTTTTTACTTTTTTTTTATTTTTAAAAAACTTGGGAATAGTGGGGAAATAACTATGCCCTTAGAAGCACAGAGCACAGGACACAGCACCACTGGACTGAACAGGACACGGCACAGGACCCAGCAGCACTACGGAACTCAGCAGGACAGAGCACAGGACACAGCACCACTGGACTGATACTGCAGAATGTGTGAACTTGGTAATATTGCAGTACCAATGGACTTATACTGCTGGATTGGTTTTGCAAATATGGTTATAATTATTATATATTTATTTTTTTTTTTAAATTTTTTATTTTTTTTTACTTTTTTTTTATTTTTTAAAAACTTGGGAATAATGGGGAAATAACTATGCCCTTAGAAGCACAGAGCACAGGACACAGCACCACTGGACTGAACAGGACACAGCACAGGACCCAGCAGCACCACTGACCTCAGAAGGACAGAGCACAGCACACAGCACCACTGGACTGATACTGCAGAACACAGCACAGCACAGCACAGCACAGCACAGCACAGCACAGAACTAAACAGCACAGAGGACCACCTAACACACCCTCCCTCTACCCTGATCAATGCCCGAGTGAAGATGGCGGCGACTAGCGGGGAATTTATAGGATCCGAGTATCGCGAGATCCGACAACAGGATTATGAGTCAGAGCCTCAGTTTCACTTTTGAATTTGGCGCCAATACCCGGATCTGTCTCGGATCCGACTCGGATCCGCAACGTTCGGGTGGGCTCGGATTTCATAAATCCGAGTGCGCTCATCCCTAGTTAATTGGCTCCTATCAATTCGACTCTAGTGTCTGTGTGTATGTTAGGGAATTTAGACTAGAGCAGGGACTGATGTGAGTTCTCTGTACAGTGCTGCGGAATTAGTGGTGCTATATAAATAGCTGATGATAATTCTTTCATTAAAGATTTTTACACAACCAATTCAACTTTTAAAACATACCCCATATTATGCAACCTGTCTCAATGTAGGAATACCTTTTTGCATTATTAGCTGGATGAAAGAGATGTCAAAAATTTGCAAAACAGTTTCAGTTTCAGTCTGCATTTGGGAACGGAATTCTGCATGTTTCAGCAACGGACTTTGTTCTTAAGGGTTCTGCCCAATACTTCGATGTGCTACTCCTACTCCAGAAGAGAGAGCATCTACTTTATATATATATATTTATTTTTATATATATATTTATATATATATATATATATATATATATATATATATATATATATATATATATATGTATGTATACATATTCATCAGTGAGGTCAGTCTAGCAGAGAATCAGAGCGGATGAACTTCACTCTGATCCACTGCCAGGCGGTCCCTGTACTACTGAACGGGGGAGCCGAGAGCCCATGTGTTATGTGCACCGTCACCAGAGTGGATTTCCATAGATCCCTGTCTAGAGCTTTCGATGTCATGGACTACATGCATATGAACTGCACATACATCACGATATTCCAACTACTAAATTACTTATATCCTGCTCTGTTTATACACAAGAGAGAATAGTGTCTTGACAGTGTTACCAATAAATGTGAATGTTGCATTTTCCATATATAAAGTAAATCAGTACAAACTTCTCTTTCACCGCTTTAAAAATGAAATGGGAATTTTGTTTCCGTCCATAGTTCAAATGGAAATAACAAATAACAAATCTGGATCGGTATATATTTATACAATTTAATCACAATGCTACTAAATTAATTACAATCAGCTGGAGAGGTCAATGCACAAGCAACATCAGAAGCAGCTAGATGGTCATCATCATCATCATCATCATCATCATCATCATCATCACATATCTTTACACCCGCAAGAGATACACGTCCTAAGAGGCATATGTAGGAATGTAACCTCGTCTGATTATATTGGATCTCCACGGAGTGTCCTACGCTTATGTGAATATGCCTTTACCGTACTCAACTAACGCTTGCTCACCCCTATTCCTCCTCTCCAAGCACTAAGGTTTGTAAGTCTAAGATACGCAAAGGCTACAGATGCACTCCGATGTACATGTCCAGTCTGAACGTGTTTATAGTCACGCTACAAAAATCAATGCACACGCAATTCTGAATCAGCCCCATAGACTGTACGGTATTAATGTCATTAGTGCTTAAAACATAATATCAATTATTGCTATTGCAAAGAAGGTTATTATTAGAAATAGAAAACTCTCTACAGGCCGTTTTAAACTAAAAAAAGGAGAACATTATTTTATGAGAGGAGTCAAATCTTGAAATGTAGCCTTCACCTATACACTGGAGGTAGCCGCTTTGTAGGTTATTGTTAATTTAATAGGAACTAGTAGCAACACTGAGTCTGAAGGAGATCACTAGTTCTTTAGTAAATAGATAGACAGCATTCTCATAATTATTATTTATTTATATAGCGCCACCATATAAAGCAGCGCTGTACAGAGAATATTTTGCCATTACATCAGTCCCTGCACCATTGAAGCTTACATCTATGTTCCATTATCCACACTAGAAGCTGATTAACTTACCAGTATGTTTTTGGAGTGTGGGAGGAAACCAGAGCACCCAGAAAGTTGTCAGATAGGCAACAACAAGCAGCTGTAAGACTACAAAAAAAACAAAACTCACCAGCAAAACATCTTGGTTTCGCTTATCCCCATCCGCAACAACCTTTTCCGACAGTCTCTTCCTTGTCTATGCATGATGGAGCCTATTTATCAAGCAGTGGGATGCCTGTTCTGTTATTGCCATATCAGCATGGCATTTACAGTAATAACCTAAAAAAATTATTTATTGAGGCTACTGATACACCACCAGAAAATAAGTATTATTTTCTTGGGGAAATATTAAATATAATTAAAGTTATATATTATATCTATCATGCATTTTTTTTTTATATAAAAGACACTTTAAAAAAATAAAAAAAATACATTATATTTATTTATATATTTATTCTATTTATTAACCATCATCGTTCTAGATATGTTGCCGCTTTGGACGCTGATTACCCCACAGATGTTAAATGGTGGCGGTAAAAAAAGATCGATGACATCTTCATTTATTTGCGAATATGTTGTCGGAGGATTACAGGCGTGAAAAATGAAAATAACTGCATCAAAAAATAATACGATCCTTAAATGTTGACACGAATATGTTGGTGTCGCTCCTCTTTAAAACGGATTTGGAAAGCTTAACAACATGGTTCCCCCATCGCTCCGGGAGTCGTCGCACAACATATGGTGATTAAAGGGTTAGTCAGTCAACCAAAATGAAACACAGTGTCTTGAGACGTTCCACTGCCATCTGCAAGTCAAAAAGGGTCGGTGTGAAAGCCTCATTCACCACTTTCAGCTGCTATTGTTAAATCTTTCATACATGCTTTTAGGATACGTCAGCACAATATTTCTCATGAAGCCTAAAAGAGGTGAGATGGGATTTGCTGTATTGTTGTCATCAGCTTTCTGGGGAAATGGGGACACGTTTGACAAAAATAAAATGCTCAAGTTTAGAGACGTGTGACAGCACCTGGCTTATAAATTATTACATTTTCCTTTAATCGGTGATTGGTTTGTGGACGTAAAGGACAGCAAAAATGACACTGTCATCGGTCATCTTTCCTGAGGAAATCAGGCAGACGGCTGATAGATTCGCTTGCTTGTAGCTACTGCAGAGTGGATTTTAGTTTTGTGTTAGTAGTGATTTGGGCCTTGCCTTTGTTCAAGCACAGATTAACCATTGTCTCTGTCTTCCAAAATATCATTATTAAAGGAAAATCATCATGAAAAAAATAATATATTTGAAACGAAACATTATTGAACATTGATATGAATTTAATTAGAAATTACTATTTTAATTAAATGTAATGTTATCATCCGATATGTCTATAGCATCTCACTGGTGGTAGACCACCACAGCTGTCAGGGTATGTGATGAAACTAGTTTGATAACACCCTAATCAGCCTGTCCCTCGTTTCTCACAACATGTGGATTATTACATGTACTTTTTATAACCCTGGTTTTATTCCCCAGCTCACCAGAGTACAACTGCAGTGTCTAATTACATGTGGCTAAGGGGACATTTTAGCTCATTGTAAATATGTATATTTTTTATTGTATATTGATAGTATTGCAGTGAAGCTGTTATTCATTGTTCTTAAAGTGTAGCCAGGTGGGTTATGGGTAAGGAGTAGGTTCCAGGTCACAGGTGCGGAGGCTGTAGCTACATTTATTCTCCCCCTCCTCTCTCTAAAGGAAGCATTGAACAGCTGGGGACCCTGTGACATCACAAAGTAGTGTAAGGGGTTAATTCCAGGAGGGGTAAACTGTTATCTGATATCTGGAGGTGGGGAAGGCCAAATAGTACCCATTGTCCTCCTCAGGACTGCCTGAGACATTCTGTCTGGTAAACCGCTGGGGAGCCACTGTGGAATGACAGTTCATCTCCACTCCCCCTCCAACCCCCTAGTCCAGAACTCACCAATGTTTAAGAAGGAGAGACCTGGGGGTTTGCCCAGGGAGGGGAAAATACTATGGAAATTTGACCCTAGATATAGGGAGCCATTTAAATAATATTCTAGTGTTTTTGTTACAATAAATGTATTGTTATACTTTCAACCTGCATTTGCCTGAGTGACTATGAGAACCCTAGAAGGTGCTGGGTATGCTTCCCTGGCATAGTAGGGCACCCCTGGGTGACCAGTCAGTGTGAAGTGGGCAGCATTGGGCCAGATAAAGCCGGTATTTTCACAGGGTGTGATCCCAAATTTTACTATAGGGATCAGCGATGCAGTGTCCTCTCATGCTAAGCTCATCAAAACACCCAGCAAATGTTATGCTTCAAGGTATTTAGAATATAAAACAAGGTCACCTTCCTAAAAGGTCACATCAGAACGCATAACACTTCTTTAAGATTTTTTTATATTAATTATATAAAGATGATTTCAATTAGAGATACTCGGGCTCGGTTTTCTGAAAACCGAACCCACCCGAACTTAGAGGATCTGAGAAGGCTCGGAATTTATAGCCCCTAGCTAGAGGTGGGACAACAATGGTGTCAGTTCATCCTGCTCTGTGTTGTGGCTGAGGTTTGTTTTTGACAAGAAAATTTTATGTAGAAACATGGGCTGTTCTGCAGCCGCATATGTAATGATGCGAATACTCCTTGCAACAGCTTTGAAAACTTAACTCATCTGTATTTGAAGCACAGAACAGGAGCAAACTCTTTCTTATTCAATTCATTAGAACAGAGAGCAAGTTCAAAGCACAACAAAGACTATCCCCGTAATTGAATTACAATACACAACCATAGTTTATTTCCAAGGTCATAACAACACAGAGGAACCCGAGTTCACTTTATTCATTGTGTAAAACTAGACTTGAAAATGTTATTAGGCCCTGGCATGTGGACTCTGCAAACCTCCCAACATTCTGCCCTTGGGGGCGTCACCTCACAACGGGGGCTTGGCCACATCACGACGGGAGACATAGACACGCCCCCAGAGGGCCGCCTAGCGCTGTAAGTGTGTGGGAGGAAACCAGAGCACCCGGATAAGGCCCTGGTTAGGAATGGAACCCACCAAGCCACCACGCTGCCCATATCACTAGTGGTAAAAATATGATTTGATTAATTCACGTGTTTCAATTAAATGCTCATATTTCATGTCTTACCTTTAATTTCTTCCTTATACTTTTTCTGTATCAAACTTCAAACCCAGTGGTTGATGTTAAACATTTTTTATATCAGTCAGTGATTTATTTATTTTTTACTTCCGTCAATCATACAAGATATATGTATGAAAAAAAGGGCTCTACTGAAGGTATTAAATTTTAATACACCTTCCTTGACTCTTCCAATCACCACTAAGAATCTCAATCTGAAAGTTAGGCTCCATCTCTGAATTGGAAACATATCTCAGATGAGCGTGCAATCTGTAAGCCGTTTTTATAGACATCAGTCTCCTGAAATCTCATTACTGCTGAATAATGTAGTATTGATGTATATTGCATGCAGCTAACGTTAAAGTTACAGCCTGGGGATTTTGACATAGAAAACACATGGAGACATTTTTCTATTTATCATCCAGTTTAGTCAACCTGGCTGTTGCTGAATCAAGTTTGTCTATGCTGGGAAGCTGGAAAGGGAGAGACTGCTTAGGTGATGCACACTCCATAGTTTATGTTACAACCAATTGGGGAAGGGTAATATGTATATCCACAAGGTCCGATTAAGAGTTTAGGCTGCCCTAGGCTAATACACTCATATCGCCCTCTTGTCTTCCACGCCAGGCTAATATGCGGTAGGTAAAGACAAACTCGTCCTTAACTTACAATCTTTAACCTTCACTGATCTGATATGAGTCTCCTGTGAGTACAAAGATCAGCAAGTTTAAGGGTTAGATTTACTAAAGCTTTTATAAAGGAAAAGAGGAGGTGTTGCCCATAGCAACCAATCAGATTCTAGCTATCATTTCTAGCATATAGTACATACATCATAGCTAGTATCTTATTGGTTTCTATGGCAACACCTCCACTTTTCTTCTAAGGAGCTTTAGTAAATCTACTCTTAAAGGTGTTAAAAATGTTCATTTGGTCTAGAGATGGGCGGGCTCTGGTTCTTAAAAACCGAACCCACTCAAACTTCGGGGTTCCGAGTCGGCTTGGTACTTTCGCGCTAGTTTGGATTCCAAAACAAGGCAAAACGTCATCGTGACGTCTTCGGATATCTGGATTTTTTCCTATAAATACCGCCCTCCACAGCGGTCTAGCGCCATTTAGGAGAGGGATACAGAAGGGGTAGGATAGAGTGGCAAAGAGAAGAGCTCCATTGCTGAAATACTAATCTACAAGTCTTTGCAGGCTTTTTTTTTCTTAATTTGCACTAATAAGTGTAGGGTTTAATATACACCTAAAGAGAAGAGCTGCGTTGGTAATTTTGTCATTGCTGAAATACTAATATGCAAATCCTTGCAGACTTTTTTTCTGAATTTGTAACTAATAAGTGGAGGGTCTAATATACACCCAAAGAGAAGAGTGGCAGTATTTGTCTGAAAGTGTATGAAAAGCATATTGTGACTTGTTAGATGGTAAAAACTGAATGGAAATCATAGGAATTTAGTGTTAGTAAGGTTAATAATACTGTAGGTACAAAATAATACCGAAATTATGTGATTTTAGCCCAAAGAATGGAATTTTGTAAAAAATAGCTAAACAAAACCAAAACCAAAACACGCAAGGGCGGTTTGGCAAAGCCAAAACCCGAAGGTAATCCAGAACCAAAACAAAAACAAAAACACAACGGTCAGTGATCATCTCTAATTTGGTCATTTTGCTACTTTTTACATTTTTCATAGACTTTGTTGTTCACAAATTTTCTTTTAAATGACAATATTTTTGTACCCTAAAGATGTACTTTTCTTTTAGTACGTCCAGCTCTGAATCACTAAAAATCTGAGAATAATTAATTTTGCCGTTTCAGTTTATTGTAATCTATCTGACACCTGTGATGATTTCATTGAAGGACATAGATCTACAAGAGGAACAGTGAGTGATGCTAGGTTCAATATGACTTGATGAGAGGAATGTAGTCATAGAACAGTTTGATATGCGCTCTACTATATATACAGTGGAGCATTTATTACCTTCCTATGCACATAAATGTGATGCAACCAGGGCAGGTGAGATGATTGCCTCTACTTGACAGGAAACCAGAGGGGAGCAATTTAATTCTTCCTTGTAATGCACAGAATGGCAAAATGTTAGATATACTGAGCTAATCTACAGTCACAAGAAGATTATGGCATGTTTGACATTTCAGCACCTTAGCACGTTGTTCAGGAACTGCCAGCAGTGTACGTTTTGCCATAGTGGAAATTACATGTACAACACGAATGTAAATTGTATGTGCTATATAAACTATGGTAGAGAAATAATAGAAATAACATCTTTATTTAAAAATGTATTTTAATTAAGAAGATTTATTGAACAGTATCAAAAATAAGCAAAATATAAACAAAAGTTCTAGCCTGTCCGGTTTCTAACTAATTCATAAAAAAAATACTCTCTCTCAAGGGAGGGACCTTGTGTCACACGCACACAAAATATCAGCACTTACTAGACACAAACTGCAGCCTCTCCACAGCCGCCTGGCCTGTTCCCCAGATGGTGAGAGACTGAGGGAACTGCTAAGCAACATTTTAACTACAATTCATCAGGTGCAAATCCTGATTAGCCAGTAACTTGCTAGCCGAAATGGGTCTGATGAATGGAGCCCACCCTTGTCTCACCATTCATACCCCAGGGATCCTTATCGGCTTTTCCTACAGCCAAGCACAATCTTTGGGCAACCCTTTCCCACACACAAGCACTCTCCCTGAGGTTTTAAAGAACATTAGACAGAAGGCCTGAGACATACAGAACATATCTGCCACTTACCGCAGTCCCAGTGCTTTTGTCACAGTATATATATATATATATATATATATATATATATATATATATATACACACACACACACACACACACACACACTATACAGTAGGTTTACTACTGGAATGATGAAGCGCATACGGGAGGTGTAATAGTCTGCAGATAGCAGGATTACCATTGGAATGGTAGTGCACACAGGAGATGTAATAGTCTGCGGACAGCTGATGAATCCCAGGAGAGGTAAAAATCCAGCAGGAGATGAAGGAGCCACGTCTAGCACTTTGGATAGGCAGCTAAAAGAACAGGCGCTGAGCTGCTGGAGGAAGTGCCTTTTAAGTTTGGAGACAAATTAACCAGCCAATGAGGAGGCAGCAGAGGGAATAAGGAGATTGGGTCACCCGAAGAGAAGACGGTGGGTGGCTGGGACGGAGCGCGGCGGTCAGCGGGGAGCAGGTAAGTGCACCAGGCTTCGGTTACGGAAGACGAACGCCCGGCGTGTGACAGACTCATTCCTGTAGGGAGACACCTGGGTTGTAACTGGGAACAGAGAGTCACAACACACAGTCACAACTACAATTTTCTTTCCCAAAAAATGATACGTTCCTATAATTCAGTGAAGATTCTATTTGGTAGAAATAGTGTTCATTTCTGGAGAATACATTTTGTTACAAAGTAAACATTTTATTATGAATTGGACAAACAAACAAGCACTTTATCATTGTAAAAAAGACTTTACATGGAATCTTGACCTTGACTAGTTAGGGTTTAATTTTTGATAACTTAAAATAATAATAATATTAATAATGATTTCACTGCAGAAGTAATATGAAACATCATTAATAGGCTTCAATAGAACACTGCCCCCAGTGGTCATATGGTAAAATACTATGCAGGCAATGACCTTGGACTAAAGAACCTCTTAGATATGGGAGTATCCTTATATAACTCAGTATGAAGGGCTCTACATAAAGATGTATAGTTTTTAAAATATATAATATTTCAGTTCCTATATAATATTCCAGCACAATTCGCTATTAAAACTATTTAAACCTAGGCCGTGATTCTGTCTCCCGCCGTCATTGTTAATGTGATGGATGAGCTACGTACACAGTAAACTAACAATAGCGGAAACATCCGTCTATACCTGTTTGATACTCAGAAATGTATTACTCTATTAATATAACCCACAAAATTATTAATGGCAATGTCTTTGCCTGTAATACGTAGGGTAATAGCGACAGAAAATTAAGAGTCGACCCGATACAGCCTTTTGCTTGATGTGCGAATCAGTCATTATCTCAAGGTTTTTTCAGATTAACTCATCTCCTGTCATGTGTCATCTGCTCATTATTAATGAATCTTCCCTGTCTGTGATGGCTGGAACCGTCACCTTGTTTCTGAGTCGGGACCCAATGATACAGTGATTTTGATATTGATACATCATTGCCAAAGAATCATTTATCTTACACAGTTGACAGGCAGAGAAATCTCCCCAGTATGTTGCTCTAGCTGGAGCTAATGACATTACACCATCTGCTTTTAATGTGTGGTTTCCCGAGTGCTTTAAATCAGAGCTAGTTTCCTGTCCTTATACCCCGATATCTAAATCTGCAGAGAGGAATCAAGAATTGGAAAGCTGACACATTGTAGCAGAACTCCATAATGTACCTCCCATTGTCACATCATTTGAAATCGTAAATTGGAACATTTCTGATAGATTAGTGCTAATTAATAATAAAGGATAACGCCAGTCAAGATAAATATACTATAGAAAGATAATATACAATAAAAATGCCATCGCTATCAAACTATTGGTGTGTTGTTGTTTTTTATTTATTTCTGTGACCTCTTTCAAAATATTGTTTATAGCATTGCAGATTTGGTGCTCCTTATGCTCCTTATGTGTTCTTGTGTGTTGTAAGATGCTTACAGTATTAGTCTGCTCTCACTCAAGGAACTACCTGTCCCATCATGCCTTGCTCCATTGCTTGGGAGTTCTCTGCTCAGCCAGAGTAGCCGTACAGGCATCAACCAAGGTATAGAAAAACCCTGCATTTGTTCCTCCTATGAAGAAGCCTTCAGGTGGAACAGCCAAATAACAAAGGTTCATCTACTTTGGGCAGCAGGGTGGCTTAGTGGTTAGTACATCTGCCTCACAGCACTGGGGTCATGAGTTCAATTCCCAACCATAGCCTTATCTGTGTTCTCCCCATGTTTGCGTGGGTTTCCTCCGGGTGCTCCAGTTTCCTCCCACACTCCAAAAACATACTAGTAGGTGAATAGGCTGCTTTAAAAATTGACCCTAGTCTGTGTGTGTATGTTAGGGAATTAAGACTGTAAGCTCCAATGGGGCAGGGACTAATGTGAGCGAGTTCTCTGTACAGCGCTGCAGAATCAGTGGCGCTATATAAATAAATGATGATAAAGATTGTGTACAGTGCAGGAACTAGACATCAGTCTTAGAAGGAAAACTAACACCCCCTCAACTGTAACCAAAAAATATTAATCTCCCTCTGCCCCCGTCAGCTTTGCGCCCCAGGGCACACATCACTAGTTATGACTCTGACTGTGGGCCATTATGGGTTAATTTATAAAACCCCTCCAATTTGGAAAAAAAAAACTAATGGGAATTTCTTTAATGCAAGGAAGCACAGCACGGTCTGAAGCACGGCAATATTTTATTTTCCTGATTAACCTTATATAAGTTTAGAGGGAAAAAGTACTGTATTATATCTCCTTCTCTACTATAAAAGATAGTCCTGTAAAGTGGTTTATTTTCCGCCGTCGTCTTAATCCCTGAAATTTATTAATATGAGAACCAGCTTTGCAATGGACCACAGTCAACCTTTCCTCGGAGGAAATCTTTTAAATCTTTTTTTCTAATTCCGAAGCATAATTATATGTACAGAAGTGGAAAAAAAAATTCTCTCTTTTGTAATGCCAGGCAGAATAAATCCATATCACAGGCCTCTGCTCGTAAGATCGGTGGCCTTTCAGCTGGCTTTGGATTCTCCATCCGCTTACGCTCCCGGTTGCTGGGGCTTTGGCCCCTTCGACGGTTTCTTCTTAAGCCGAATCGACCAGACTTAGCAAAAAAAAAAACCAACTTTTGAAATATGAAAGCTTTGCACCGTCTCCTCTCTCGACCTTAATGAAACTTCTAAGCTGCT
The DNA here is from genome assembly GCF_038048845.1 of Mixophyes fleayi. Taxonomy (NCBI): domain Eukaryota; kingdom Metazoa; phylum Chordata; class Amphibia; order Anura; family Limnodynastidae; genus Mixophyes; species Mixophyes fleayi. The sequence continues at coordinate 30,121,139 of NC_134411.1, forward strand.
CCAGATGAGACGGAGAGAATCCTTTAGGAAAAAAAAACCAAAACAGTTCTAAGTGTATTCTCCTCGTCCCCTGATGATACTGAACCATTCAATGTCCTTAGAAATAGCTTTGCGGAAGTGCAGAGAGCAAGATCATCTGTCAAGATCAGGGATAGGTCATATGGGAGGGATATATCCTAACCCCACCTTTTGTTTCTTATTAGTGTAACACATAGATCACATATAACCCAGAATTAAGTCCACAGGAGCAGGTGAATATATATATAGAGATATATATATACAAGTTAACCTGTGCATGATACTCATGCATTCTAGTCAAATCAAGCTACTTAAGGTGTTAAAAATGTTCTTGTCATGCATTTGGGCCATAGCCCAGGCCTCAACCACCAACCACTCCCCACTGTCACCCCCGGCAACCACCAACCACTCCCAACTGTCACTTCTCCTTCAAGAAATATATATATATATTTTTAAAATCTTTATAAACACTTTTAACAATTAACAAATTAAATTAACAAATTAAAAACATCTTAGTATACCAAATTTCAGCCCTTTCTGAATATTTTTTCCCACACACACTAAGAATTTAGTAGGTCAGTGTATAACTCCGCCCAGCAGGTGGCGCTGCAGCTTGGTTTTATTTTTTCCACACACACACAGACTAACACACGCCACTAGACATTTATATTATTGATATATATATGTGCATATATATAGATTGTTTTTCATAGAGCTAGTCAACATTATGCATTTACCTTTTTAACTCTCATACTATAGTTTTTTTTTACATTTTGTCCTTTTCCATATAGTATATTCCTTTTTTATTTCACAAACGCCTTCTAAATTCCAAACATCGCCTCTCGACTATTTGCTCATCTTCTTTCTGTCACTCCGTCATGCGTAGAAAGTTGTCAGTTTTCAGCGCAATGGCTACATATCAGGTTAGTCTCACATGAACTGCAGCCCACAGCACAGCCTACACCAATTGCTAAATTCAGTGGAATATAAGGTACCATAGCATAAAGTGCTAGGCACTCAGAGAAAGGGCCACGTGTTTATAAAGAATAGTGTAACTATTGATATGTGTGTTAAATTTGTACATTGCAATTAGAGTTTTCGGGGTATATTTACAAAACTGCAGGTTTGAAAAAGTTGAGATGTTGCCTATAGCAACCATTTAGTAGCTATCAGTAGCTGTCATTTTGTAGAATGTACTAAATAAATGATAACTACAATCTGATTGGCTGCTATAGCAACATCTCTACTTTTTCAAACCCGCAGTTTAGTAAATTTACCCCCTATTCTCTATTATTAGTTTTAGATTTTTCAAAACCGCATGTCAGGACCATTTTCTCCCAAGCTAAACTATATCATGTATCTAGACAGTGAAAGCTAGCTTTAAATTCTTTTAGTCTGGTTGCAAAAACTCATTGCTTACTAGTAATCAAAATTATGTTGAGCTTAGGACCAGAAAATAATAATTATTATTGTTGTTTACTTTTATAGCACCAATCAAATTCTTCAGCGGTTTACTGAGAATATTAAATCATTGACATCAGTCCTTGTCCCACTGGAGCTTACAATCTACATTCACGAAAACACACACACATGCTTTAGGGTTTAATTTTGTCAGAATCCAATTAACCTACCGGTATGTGCGGGACAAAACCAGATCACCCATAAGAACCCTACACAAACACCAGAATAACATAAAAACTCCACTCAGATAGGGCCCTGGTCGGAATCGAACTCATGACCCCAGCGTTGTCAGCCAACAATGCTAACCGCTGTGTCACCTTGCTGTCCATCCTGTGGAGTGTTAGAGCATTTTAAAAAAGGCTTAGAAATCGATAACTGCTGGTATTTCTACCTAGCATCTTATTTATGTGGGATTTTTAGTCTCGCACCCAATCCAACTGCACCGTAGACAGGCTCCTCCCACGTCAGTGACATCACTGAGTTTGAAAATGCAATAAAGCACAGGGCTGGATCAGCGCCAGCAGAAGAAGCCCCGATCACATGACACGTTAAGGCTTTGATTTTGTAGTAAAAGGGAGAACTCCATTTGCCATATTGCTTCCTTTCACCCTCCTCTTCTTGTCCTCTTTGTAGCACACGATAAAACAGAACACATCTTCATTTTGTCCTTTCACCAGAGTCACACGTCCAGAGTAAAACTGCTGGCGTAGGGATTTTCGCTTGAATTTCCTGAACAATGGCCAAGTGGGAGTCGGGGAGTGGATCCACACTGGGCATCTCTTTGACATAATGCCTCTTCGCATTGTTCCCTCCGTGCTGAAGCTGTCATTGGATGTGACACCTCGCAGACTATATCTGGGGCACAAGCTCGGCTTGTCTCTTTATTTCACACGTACAGGCTTTGAGGATCTGCTGTTTGCGAGGCCTGAAGTGTGGCCGGAGAATTGGTGTTATGTTACCTCTGCAAAATGCAGTCAGTTTGGGTGCTCACCTGTATTTTCAATACTGCTTTGGTATGCTTAGTGTTACGAAGATTGAATGTACGAACATGAAATCACTTCAAGTAAATAAAATATATTAGAAAGATTTAATGAAAAACCAAACACAAGGGGCCTGAGTCATTAAGGAAAGTAAGGCAAAAAAAAAAGTAAATGTTCTCTGGGACAAACCATGTTAGAATGCAAGGGGTGCAAATTAGTTTATTATTTTGTACATAAGTAAAATACTTATAGCTTTTTTTTCATCTAGCGTACAAATACTCAATAGCTTTTTTTTACACTGAAATTTAAAGTTGATCTAGGACATGCCCTACCCCAACAATCAATCTGTCCCCACATTTTAAATTTACCTTCCCCTCCAATGTAACATGGTTTTGCCCAGGTGCAGAGTTACTCCTTTTTTATGCTTTGCTCTCCTTAATGACTCAGGCCCAAGGAGTTTACAATTTAAAGAAACATTGCATTTTATATGTTTGTAGAAAATCCATCCGCCGTCACCCATCTGCCGCTCCAATTTAATAACAGCGAAGCAAATCGTTACTGTACAATGCCCCATGGCATAAATCGCACTGATTAAATAGTGATTATATATATATATATATATATATATATATATATATATATATATATATATATATATACTTACTTGTCTTTTGGAACTCCCAGGAGAATAAGCAAACTCCCAGATCCCAGCAGAGACTGGTATATATCTCAGCAATACAAAGCAGTGAAGAAATGGCGTCACCGCACCCTAGTGCTCTTGCCAACCGACCGTCCCTCTGGGATTTCCACTGTGTACATCTTATATTGTTTATGCCATATATTTGTATTTTTAGGTGTATTGCATGATCCATCTTTAGGCATAGTTGCCTACTCTCCCGGAATTTCCAGGAGGCTTCTGAATTTTGGGGAGTCCTCCCAGACTCCCGAAAGAGTAGGCAAACCTCCCGGATCCTAAAAAATGCAGAAAATTCACAGCATTTTATAGTGGGGACTGAGCTATGGTGACGCAAAGACGTTACCAGGCCTCCTCCTAACCCTGTCACATGACCTATCCTCCCTGGAGGGCAGAGTCAGAAAGTTGGCAAGTATGGCTATAGGCCTATACCGGACCTGTCTTTCTATCCACTGTATATATAATTAACTATTGTGTTTGAGGCTGTAGGACCAGGGACAGAACAGTGCATCATGGGCCCAGCGATGTCAATTCAGCCTCTAGGGCCTCCGCTTTGGTCTCAGGAGGCTTCACAGAGCACGCACCGCACATGTCCAGAAGAGGTCCCCGCTTAAGTGGTGACCTCAGTTGGGCAGTGAGCCGGCATTGCTGGGCCACCCTTACCACTGAGACCCGTATTAACAGAAGCCCTGCAGGGGTAGTAGTTACACCTCTGAGTGGGGCTATCGCTTACAGAAATAACCTTACATCATCATCATCATCGTTTATTTATATAGTGCCAGCAAATTCCGTAGGGCTTTACAATTGGGAACAAACATTAATAAGACAATGCTGGGTAATACATACAGAGAGGTAAGAGAACCCTGCTCGTAAGCTTACAATCTATAGGACAATGGGAGTTTGAAACACTAGGGCACGTGCTACATCATATTGCACACTGACTTCTGCCAATATGGATCCTAGGTTGTATAGTAGGAATTTTAGAGTGTAAGCTCCAGTGGGGCAGGGACTGAACTGAACGTTTCAATATTCTCTGTAACATTATATGGTGGCTTATACAAAATAAATACTAATAATCTATATTAGTGGATAGAAGATGCAGAAAAGACAGCACCAGAGAGGGTTAATTAAGTGCTTAATCAACTATCTATGTGAGCAGTAAATATTGTGGTTGGAAAAGCTACAGGATGGTGGAGTCATCCGCATAAAATGATGAGAACATCACGACTGAATGAAAGTTGGATGTTTGGATAAATAATGTGCACCAGTGGAAAATTGATATTAAGGCAAAGGGATACAATTTAGATAAAACATGTCGGTAAGTGCTTAAAAAAAGCCTCAGTTGACATCTGAATATCATCTTTTATACACTACTGGTTGAATTTTAATAGGTGTTCTGCTGGTCTATTTATGAATAGAAATTAATCCCTTTTCATTACAGCATGTTACAGCAGAGTGATTGCATTTGTTCAGCATTAAATGCTTTCTATAATATTTCTTACTGCACCAATACGGAGCAAATATCATGAATATATTCCTCTGATTATCTCTGGCCCGGATGAATCAGCATCTTCATTAGGAGTTTTTGGGAGCGCGTTGCTTCGAGCCTGTGATTTGCAATTGATGTGATGCAACATTCTATGGTTGGCATGAAGTGGCGTTTTCCGTCGAGAGGCCTGATTGCTACCTTCGCGAGTTACAGTAAAGTTTTAGCTGTTAGAGAAACATTGATACAGCGGAGGGAAATTCAATTACGTGAGTAGCTGAACAGATCACCCCTGATGTAAATCATCTCGGCAATAAGTGTTTACACTCCACACTGTCTCCATACCTTCGGGCAGGAAGAGAGAAGCTGTGCGCTTGGATCAGTCAATTAGAATTGTCTCATATAATGGGACAGCTGGACGGTTAGCGAGGCCGTTGCCGATGTGTATCACAATTGCGAGAGACATAACAGAAGTCTAATCAGTACCTGATTATTATATAAATAAGGTATAATAAATATTCACTGGAGAAGAGATATTGACGCTACAAGAGCAATTGACCAGGTGTCGATCGCTGCAATACGATTTTGGCCTTTTGTACAGGGGAATAGTAAAATGGTATAAAAAATGTTTGTTCTTTATAAATACATAGAACATTATAAGGATATAAAATGTAGAGGGGGAATGGAAACGCAAAGACTAATTGGCACATTACGGACTTCAGTGCCACATGTGGGCAGGTAGCAAGGATGACAGACAGAGGAGACCTACAGCCTGCAGGGGACAATTAATGCAACGGGTTGGTGTAGTGGGGGAGAGGTCTGTTGATTTAGTGGTGGGGTGAGAGTGGGGTGTTTTCATTTATTGGTGGGGTGAAAGTAGGGACTATTCATTTCCGGACTATTTAATGACCTATTTATTTAATATGGGGTGTTGGGACTATTAGTTTATGCTGGGGTGGTTTGAAGGAGCTATTAATTGAATGAGGGACTGTATTGATGTCGATAAGGCCTATTTATTTAGTGCGGGGCTGACCTGGGGAGGGAAACAGGCCTATTTATTAAGTGTGGTTGATATTTAAGCTTAGGGCTAGTTGGGGAGAAATAGCTTACTTAGTAAAACATAAATGATATTACTTTAATGTTGGACTGGTTGATCCAGAAGGAGGTGTTATTACTAAAAGTGGGTGCTATTGGTTTAATGTCAGGGCTGGTTGGGGGGGTGGAGGCCTATTTGTAGAATTTAAGTGTTCTTTATGTAATATAAGAGGTGGTATGGGGCGTGAATATTATCTATTTCTTTTCCAAACAGGGCCCCAACATTCCAGGATCCAACCAAGCAGGAACTGGGCTTATGCTGCGGCAGGCAGTCACAGTGAGGAAGCAGCACAGTCTGTGATTTTGAGACATTGTGCAACGCAGTCAGGGCTTTGCCCGGTTTGCCTCCAGATTAGCTCTATGCACTTTTGCACACACATTGCTAATGTGGCTGCAGGAAGAGAGAATGCTTAGTGTCAGAGATCTGTAGCAATCCCTGACATTAAACTTCCATGATGTGACTGTCAACACTCAGTGCAGTATTTCGATGCACTCCAAGTGCTTCTTTTATACCCATCCAGAATCCCCATATTGCAACAGTGTGTTGTGTTACTGGTTCCCTTTACTTAAGCACATTTCGGTGTATTCCTTTTACTCTATAAATGCTTTATAAATGTTCTACTGTAGGGAGGAACACGGTTTCATAGAGTATTGTACAGTGTTGTGTCTCACAGTGTTGTGTCATTGTTCTGGTGACAATTGAATTTTATTGTGTGTGTACATAAGGCCCTTTTTCAGTGGTATATGAGACAGCTACCATATGAATACATTTGCTAAGAAGCTATCCCAGATGCGATTACAATAGTATGGCCCAGGTTTGCTGCAGTTTGCTTATCCTATCATGAGATGCAGGGCCGGTGGAACGCGTAAGCCTGGTAAACTCGAGTGGAAATATTATATGGCTTCCCATGTTTCTGTGATTTCAACGTACTGGTTTGCATAAACCTTGCAACTTTTACTAAAGGCATTCTTTTTTCTTACTAGCCTCCTTCAGCAATGTCTTTATCCAAGGTGGTGCTGTTATGCGACAGAGAAAAAAAAGCCTATGATATAATATCAACTTATGATACCTGGTTAAAGAGCACAGAACTTGGGAAGATAAAGTAATGTCATCGATAAAAGTTGCAGGTAGCATCGTAGCGGTATAATCCATCTGACTGTGGACAACCTCTTTAATTGGCCTTAAATAGTCTCCACCTTTGTAAGCGAGCCACAGAATAGCCACCTTTTCCTTAAAGCCTTCCAGTCTCATGCCTAAACTCCCACCGGTCGGCTACCTCTCTTTCTCATCCCTTCTTCCCTTCTCCCCCTTCCTCCCGTCTCTCCGTCTCATCCATGTGTCTGTCTGTCTTCCCCTCCCTTTAGATTGTTCGCTGCTTTGAGCAGGGCTCTCCTACCTTCTGTTTCCATCACTTTTAACTGCGCTCTCCAGCTACTCAGCTCCCCTCCTCTCAGTCCCTCTGCCCTCTGTCTCGCTTCTCTCCGCTCCCCTCAGTGACTCTCAACCTGTCATCTGTGCCCTCCCTCTTGGGCCATAGTTACCTGCCTGTACTCACTTTTCCCCTCCCTCCCTCTCTTTCATGCTGTGCCTGAGCCCCAGAGTTATAGTGCTTACTGTTACTTGTACTGTGCTGTTTCACCTTGTACTGTGCCATTGTTTGTCCTTGTACGGCGCTACGGATACTTTGTGGTGCCCTATAAATAAAAATTAATAATAATAATAATAATAATAATAGTCTGCCCCATCATTGTGTGTGTGCGTGTGTGGTGTGTGTAATGTGTATGTGTGTGTTTATATGTGTGTTTGTATGCTGGTATGTGTCCATGGGTGGTGTGTGTAATGTGTACGTGTGCTGGTTTATATGTGTATGTGTGTTCTAATGCGTGATGTGTGCATGTCCACAGTCTATGTATATGAGACCTCATGCTGGGCCTGATTCATTAAGGAAAGTTCAGCAAAATGATGGTGCCCTCCTTGGCAAAACCATGTTGCATTGGCGGGGAAGGTAAATTTAATATGTGATGGCAGATTTATATTTGGGATAGGGCATGTCCTAGATCAAATTTAAATTTCAGTGTAAAAATAAAGCTATCATGTATTTGTGTGCTACATGAAAAAACAGCCAGTATTTTCCCTATGTGCAAAGTAATAAACTCATTTGCACCCCTTGCTTTGTAACATGGTTTTGTCCAGAAAACTTGAGTAAGAAAACTAAATTTTTTGCTTAACTTTCCTTAATGAATCAGGCCCGGTATGTATAAGAAGATGCATCAGGCAGTTTGCTTGTCTCTTGACACTCAGCGGATGACAGATCTCGTCCCTGTCTTGAACTTTTTTGTAAAGATCAGGATGCTGAAACATTTATGAGAATATTTTTTCTTCTTCCAAAGAGCCATTAGTTTGACAGTTGTTTTTTTTTTCCTACAATTTGTATCCCATGCATAAGCAAAAAAAAAATCCATTGACAGCAGCGCAGAAAGAACAGGTTGACATGACCCCTGTGTGACCACTGTTTAAAAGGTCGTTGTCACTGTATAAAGAGGTAAAATGTATCCTGACATGATGTTACACGCTGCCCCCTACTATATATACTTCATATGTGATTATAGTGACATGGGCAGCACCGTGGCTCAGTGGTTAGCACTTCTGCCTTACAGCAATGGGGTCATGAGTTCAATTCCCGACCATGGCCTTATCTGTGTGGAGTTTGTATGTTCTCCCGTGTTTGCGTGGGTTTCCTCCGGGTGCTCCGGTTTCCTCCCCCGAAAGAGAAGTATGAAAAGCAGACAAATTTTACAGAAAACCAAGATTAGAGTTTTCAGATTTTTCCAGGTTGCTCCCAGTTTTTTTGTCATTTGAAATCTAAATTTCAGACTTCCAGTGGACTTGAATTATGTGGATAAGTTTGAATACGTTCATATACAGTAACTGAATTCCTTTTATGTCTGGTGTCCTGTCTCATTAGGGTCCCAGGTTTTTCTTCAATCCATGACACTGCTTGACATTTATTTAAACGTTGATGTCAGCGATAACAGCAATAACACTTTAATTGTAATTTTTCTAGTACTGGTGAGAAAACGAAAGCTAATTGGTTGCTACAGGTGACATCACCTTTCTCCTGTGCGCCTGAAGAAGACACCATGGGGGTAGATTTACTAAAATTTCTAAAACGGAAAAGTGGAGATGTTGCCCATAGCAACCAAATTCTAGCTATCATTTATCTAGTACATTCTAGAATCTGATAAAGAATATCCTTCTAGGTACGCACACTTCTGGCAATAATCCTTTAACTATAACATAAAACTAACATTATACGATTTAACACTTCTATTAAACCAGATGTAGCATATCTAAAATGACTCTGCAGATAGTGGCCAGAAGGACATTTTTTTTTTTCCCTATTTAACATTCTTACACGCTCCAATATATTCATCTTAAAAGGAACACTCATAGCTCTCTGTAGCAATGTAAATGACTTAACAGTTATTCAGAAAGCTTACACCACAAAAGAGGCTGTCCCATGTCAAACTTGGGGTTATCAAAGTTGACAACAAAGGGCATTTTCATTTATGCCTGGAAATATAGCAATTTCTGGAGCCAGATCCAACGCGCGGCTGATAATTAAGTTTTCGTGAGAGCGGACGCCTTGCTTAACAAGAAGATTTTAGCAAGTTCCTGGCACGCTCTATTTCATGACTTTATGTTAAAACATGGAGAGCATACTGTCAATGGCTTGTATCTTTATGGAAATTTCCAATTATGTTGTAATCCGTCATACTAAAAGCTACTATCCCAAAACAGACCTTGGATGTGTTGCTCGGTGCTTATAAATATCAGACTGCTGTGCGCTTAAATATAAGGTATAATATTGATGCAAAAATAGCGGAATAAGAGTGAAAATATACACAGGACTAAGCATGAAATTATTAAACAACCATTATATCGAAACATTATATTTTTAAAGTATACCCATAACCTTCATACAGAGGAACGCAGCATTTGGTAGTCTGGTCGGTCCAATATTAATTAAAACCAGTTCAATAGGAACCAGGAGGGATTACTCAAACCCACTTTTATGTGTGTTTTTTTTGTTTTAAATGGAGGGTGGGAAAGGGACCCAAGCCAATGTCATGCCTACGGCCACATAGAATAAGATTACTTGGAACTGGTGACATTAACAAAGCATGTGTTTTAAATGCGCTCAGCTTGAAATATTGGTTCTGAGAACCCTGTCACAACCAGTAAGGTCAGAAGAGTACCTATACAGTCTGCTCACGTTGGCGCTACCTCCTAGAAGGCGCAGAGTCTATCGGAGTTGGAGGATTTCGCCAGAGGCTCCTGCAAGAGTGCTTGGTCTTCTCAGCTCCCTGAACGCAGGTGGCGGTTCTCCTAGGAAGTGATGAGCGAACCTGTAAAGAGAACCAGGACTATAACTGAAGATGCTTCGGATGAGGAATACCAGGATGGCTGAGAGATTAGAAGACAGTAGAGCAGTGTGCTGATTAACACAGGAGGCTGGTAGCGATGGTGGCAATAACCTGCAGAGCGTTTACCACGAGGATAGTGGAGTAGACACAGAGGCTGTGATGATCTGCGGATTGATGTGCTGGAGACTCTGAGAACAGGTAGCAATAATCTGCAGAGCATTACTACAGGGTAGTGGAGTCATCACAGAGGTTGTGATGATCTGCGGATAGATGTGCTGGAGACTCTGAGAACAGGTAGCAATAATCTGCAGAGCATTACCACAGGATAGTGGCGTAGTCACAGAGGCTGTGATGATCTGTGGATAGATGTGCTGGAGACTTCAGAGAACAGGTAGCAATAATCTGCAGAGCTTTACCACAGGGAAGTGGAATAGTCACAAAGGCTGTGATGATCTGCGGATAGATGTACTGGGGACTTCAGAGAACAGGTAGCAAACAGGAGCCAGGGAACAGAACATCTGAACAGGAGAGTAGACCTGAAGATCTGGCAACTTGGTAGAGAAGCAGGTGCTTTAAATAGACAGAGCTGACAGGCAATTAGCCAATTAAGAGAATGCAGGAAGTATTGAGCAGACCAGGTGTGTGCCTGCTCAGTTCAGTCCAGCAAGTGAATGCAGAAAGAGTAAAACAGGTGAGAACAGTGACCATAATGCAGGTTTAGCTGGTGCAATGTGTGACAAACCTATATGTGGACTTATAAAAGTCTGAATACCTAGGTGCTGATCTAGTAGGTTGATAGGTTAATTAAAAGAAAATACAGGAGTTGATTAATGGGACATTGCCAGGTAAGGTGATCTTCATTACCAGTGTTACATTTGTTCCTGGATTTACAGCTTAACAGTTTGTCATAAACAAGACTCTTGGTGCACATAGAATAACAGGATTAGTGGGCTTTGACTGACTAAACGGGTGTCCCAGAGTTTTGTAGCAAAATTTATTAGAAAGCAAAGTTATGGCAGCTTATAGTGGCTGCTAATCCATTGCATTACTTCTATGCAAAATGGTCTTTTATCATACATTACAGAGAACATTTCTTTCCCTTTATCCTTTTAGTTGTGATCTTAGAATTCCACAAAACCCTACTGGTTTCGTTTTTCTCCCTCACCTGTTGCCTAATCTGAATGCACATTTTGTTACATATAAATTAGAGACGTTAAGACACATGTCAGAGACTGCAGCCAGAAACAGTTGCTAATTTGATCATATACATACATCTCAGGGGTAATTGACATTTAAAGCAGTATGCATGTGCGTTTACAATTACTGACAAGTAATCTAACGTTTGTCATTATTTTCCTCTGTGTTTGCGATATAATTTAGTTTGCTTTTTGAGACCTCGAATAATCTGTCATATAGCGTTTAACTCATTTTTTTCTTCTGTATGCGCCAATTCATGGTGTGAGTGATGATTATTTACTTTGCAAATTGTATTGTACGTTAAAGGAGGATTACATGGTAACATTGCTTATTTTACAAACAAAACATTTTTACAATTTGTTTTGCTTTTCCAAATCCGTATATTGCTATGTCTGAGAAAATGCTTCATTCAAAAACTATGCCAAAAAAAGCCTAACAGCTATTACGCTATGTTTAATCAGAATTTGACCATTTGGGGCGCTGTCCTATTACATAAAAATACAGAAAAATAATGTTTACTGTACAGAATGGCCATTATCCATATGTTGTTTTTGTTTTGTTATATATATAAGTATATAATATTATTTTTAATGATGCATTATTGTATTGTATTGTGTTATATTGTATTGTACTATTGTATTATATATTTTCTAGTTACTATTTCCATAACATTTCCTTCTCTTTGGGGTTTTCTTCATTATTCTCCATTTGAAGAATAGTCAGGGTTAGAGCCAGGGGTTGAGCCGGACGTGTATATTCAGATAGGGCCAATGACTTGGCGCTTGCAGGGATTCACAGGAGAAATGCTGGTTTAAAGCTGCAAAACCAACTAGGGTGAAACATTATAGCTTCGCCATCCTCCCTGGAGACCATGATAGATGGTTGCAAGGACGGTATTTTCACGGCCCCATCTGAAAACCGGGACTGTGTGATATTTTGGAGGGTGGTATGAAAAGCAGGACCGATAACATGCAATCATGGACAATATGACTTCTCATTGGATCTCCTGTGTAAGATCTTACCTGTTCCACTTTTCAGCTCACGATTATTTGTCTGACTATGATTCCTGCTTAACCCTTGTCCATACTAATAGTGTATCTGCCCTGGCTTGTTCCTTGACCACGACGCCTGGCTAACCCCAAGTACTGCGCTGTCTCGGTGTACCAGACCCGGCTTGTTCACTGACCACACTTCCTGGATTATCCTTTGTACCGTATACCACTGTCTGTATCAGGCTTGTTATATTAATCTTGCCTCCTGTACCTCCCTGTGTTATACTACCTGAGAATTGGAACTGGCTCCTCTCCTGTCCTCTCACTGGGAAATTCCTTGTAGCGGTATACCTTGGTATATTCCCTATTACCTTTGCGGATCCTTTGGGAAGCAATGTTTTTCATTCTAAATTACCTCTCCCGTGTATCCAGTAGCATCCATCCATCTACCTCTATCACATCAGGAGGCTAGCCTAAGGGTAGTGACTTGCGGGCCCTCGGCAGCAAAATCCATCCTGCCTTATGGCAGTTCTTTGTGAAGACCAGGTGGTCCGTTAGACTCCGCACCTTGGGAAGGCCTACGCCAATCCTGACTGATAGTTGCCCTCAGTGACCGAATCATTCTGCCTATACATTCATTCTATAGACATTTTAAATGGTGAAAGAAACTGCTCATCACTTCAGGGAGAAGTGTAGTTTTATGGAACTGACAATTTACTGGTGGCCAATCACCATCTTTTAGCTTCTGTAGGATGTGCAGGCAAACTTTGCTCATGTGAAGACATCCAGAGTATCGTCCGCTTCCATTCAATGTCTACGTAAGCAAAAGTTGTGCTCATATGCAGACATGCAGAACATCTGCATGCAAAGACTTCCTATCACTTGTAGTGTAACAACCTCACCATGGTATGCTACAGAAAAGGTTGAGAACAGCTCAGTTAATAGGGCTGCTTTTATCCCCAGTGCGGGCGTGCATGTTGTATTGACTCTGGAGCTCTTCTCACCTTGGCCAATATAACACAGAAACGCCAGAGCTAATGGGCAGTCTAAGACCTCAGAGGAAATAGAGAAAAGCAATTGGGTGTTACTAAAGAAATTCACAAATCAGGGAAATATTGTGACAGCCGCATCGTTACAAAGGGGAGTCTCACTTTTTCAGAAGGAAGAGTCACTGATGAATTGTACCAGGTGCAAAGACTTGGTCAACACCACCAAGTAGGACTCTGAAACAATAATGAAGCTAGTTAAAGATCAACTCGGGAATGGTGTCAAGACTGAACAGTGCAATCAATTGATGAAATGCACTAGTGGCTTGAAAGGTAAAGGGACAATGTAATATTTTCCAAATATACAGCATTTATGTAGCTGAACAGCCTCTAAACATGTTACGTGTGGATGAGTGTGAACCAATGAGCACTGATATCTTGGGAAGGAAGAAGTTGTTCCTGGCATTCTCTGACGATCGGTCCGGACACACGTCTACTTGCTTCACAGTAAAGAATGTATAGTGGAGAAACTTGAAGAGTTACTGGATCAAGTGAGCACAGAGTTTCCAAAGATACTGCATGCAGATAATGAGATGGAATATAAAAGTAAGACAGAACAGACTCCACCTTGAAGAAGAATAGAATTGTATTCCAAATCAAAGTACCATACAGCCCCCCGAAAAAATTGTAAAGCAGAGAGAAGGAACCATGCTCTTTGTTAAAGCGGAAAAAGTCTTTGACACAGATATGCCAATAAAAAGCATTCTTGACAGTCTGTTATCTCCAAAATTGTTTACTCAATAAGGCTACAGCAGAACAAGAAGGAAGCCCAATAAGCAGCATATTTGAAAATTTGGAAGCAAGGCCTATGCACATATGCCTAAAGAAAATTGTACCAATAGGGAAGCTCGTACAAAGATATGAATTATGGTAGACTATAGCAAAAGCTGATCCAGCAAAAAAAAAAAAAAATGCTGTTGAAGAGTTTAGATCACCCAAGCAGCTCCAGACCTGCGGACTCACCAAATTACCATCCGGCAAGAATGCAATTGATGTAAATTGTTTTTTTAAGACCAAGAGTGACTCTGAAGACAAACTTAACAGCTTCAAGGCAAAATTTGTCACAAATGGATATTTGCAAAAATATATTTATAAAATAGTTTCATGTTTTGATGCCAGTTTTGTTCCATTAAACAATTACATTCAGGACCCTTATGGCCATGTCAGCGGTATAGAAGATAAAAGGAAGACATCATCCCATATGATTCTTCTTCGGTTTCGGACAATCAGCCAGAGCATACAACTCTAAAATAAACACTGTTTTGTAAGAGGAAATGTTCACATCAAGCAAAGATGATCCAGGTTTGTGTAAACATTCAAGATTGATGTATTCACTATTTATGTATGTTTGTTCCTTAACAAAAGCATCATTCTATAGCAGCAAGATGCCTGGACAATGTCCTTAATTATCTCCCTCTAAGATTGACCCCTTCCAAATTCTATCAGACTATCTGCCTCTATGGAATGTTCTTTAGTCCTATTAATGCCAACTTTTTTAAATGCAGTGCTCTCTCTTTACACACCTGTGCAAAAGTGCTTTAAAATGTACTTATATAATGTCCCTCTCCTTATAACATCACCCTAACGCTATGGTGGTCAGTGTTATAAGTTTGCGAAATATTATAGCACTATTATTTCAAGGGACGGGTCTTTAAGATGTGGGAGTGTCCCTACAAAGTAGGGACAGTTGGCGGCTATGAGTGATTTCCTGCCAGCGTGCAAACCCTCTTTATTGATACCGTCAGGGGGTATATGTATCAAGCTGAGAGTTTTCCGGCGGGTTTGAAAAACCAATCAGATTCTAGCTATTATTTATTTAGTACATTCTACAAAATGATAACTAGAATCTGATTGGTTACTATAGGCAACATCTCCACTTTTCAAACCCGCCGGAAAACTCTCAGCTTGATACATTTACCCCCAGATGAGAACAACCTACGTTTTTTGCTTTTTAGGAAAACTATAAAAGCTGGGAAGTAGAGCTAGTAGATAAGCATATCAATAATTTAGAGATAACGAGGATGCTTGTGAAGCAACTTCAGTCTTGTCCACAGGGAAAAACAGCCATTATAGTATAACAGAAAAAGATTTAGTTTTTTTCCCTTGTCCTTTCGGTGTCTGCAGAATTGCTGATCTGTGGAGAGTGTCCTTAGTGTCGACTCTACGGGACTTTTTCATTTTTTATTTTTTTTTGGTTCTTGTGTTGCGATGTGATGTATTTATACTCTGGCAACTCTGGGATTTTGTATCCACTTCACAACGGGTCGCAGAGATACTCCATCAATGAAAAGGCCCAGCTGGAAGATGTTTAATCAAACAATCAGTCAATTTTAAATTACAAAATAATCATAAAACAACTCTAACTTTAAGAATTACTTCCATTAATCAGCGCGGGCCCAGGCAGGGGTAATGAATTAACATGACTTTCCTGTTCTAACACCGAGCAATAGGGAACAGAGGTTTGTTCCCAAATGACTGCAGAGCCTGGAGAGAGGCAAATGCTCCTGCCATCTTTTGGTTAACAAATGATGGCGTCTGCGGTTATTCATCATGGGCACCCCAAAAACTCAAGACGAATGAGAGTCCCCAAAGACACTGAAACAAATGAGTTTTTCTTGCTTGTTTGTTTTTTTTACAGCCATGGATACATAGGTCTAAGCACTAAAAATACCAGTGGCTTGCCGAGGATTAAAGTTAAGACTTAAAGAGTAATTGCATCTATGGTATGTATTTATTCATTTAAATGATGCATTGCAGCTCTTAAATAGGATGCATAAATAATATGGTAGATGTTTGCTCACATTAACTTTTTGCTTAATTTGGCACTCTGTGATTTGCTAAACAGCAAAGTCCCAAAGTTGGAGATCTTAATATTTCCCAAAGCAAAAAACACCCAGAAGAAAAATTCCACATGCAACACTGTCCCCCCCCCCCCACCCCCCCCCCCCCCAAAAAAAACCCAAACCTTGATATTTTAAGGCCTTAACTATAAAATATTATCTGCAATCAAACTTGTGGAACTTATAGCAATAAAACAGATATTAGTTGCAACTGGTTATTTTAAGCATTCTAACAACTTAGGGGTATATTTACTAAACTGCGAGTTTGAAAAAGCGTAGATGTTGCCTATAGCAACCAATCAGATTCAAGCTGTCATTTTGTAGAATGCACTAAATAAATGACAGCTAGAATTTGATTGGTTGCTATAGGCAACATCTCCACTTTTTCAAACCCGCAGTTTAGTAAATATATTCTTTAAAGGGACTGTCACAGTAATGTTGGATATCTTTTTCAGTCTGTGAAAGTGCTGTCTGTGACCTTATCTATGCCCTAATTCCCTGCAAAACCCTAGTACCTTTTTGCAGACACGACAGGTCATGGTGAATCCCATAAGTTAAGAATACGCTAAGGTTCTGCCATATTGTCATAGCCATCCAATGCTGCAGAATGCCCACTTTTTTTTAATACTCTCCCCTCCTGTTGGACCAGAATAGTAATCCACAGCATCGGCTTCTCCTTTGATCCCAATTACAATCGCCCCTCTACAAGAGAGGGCTGTCAACTTTTGGCTCGGTGGACAAACACAAGGCTTTTGCAACACAACAATGAAAAATGGGTGTGGCTAAAAAAGTGTGGGTGTGGCTTTAAACGGCCATGGAAATATATGGGCAACTGTTGTTTCAAAGAGTTAAAATCAAATACCAGCCAGCCAGATGTAAGCGTAATTACTATTTATTTATTATATGCTAAAAATTACCTTAATGCAGCTAAGAGGAGCATAGACACAGGTCAGCCTGATGCGACACTCAATGGGGGAATTAAATTAGATGTGAGGTGCTGACAGACATCACCTCGATGTCCGGGTGTGCCCATTGGCTGCCAAAACAGTGACAAATCTCCGCTCCTTTTCTCCTCGCTTCTCTATGGGACGCGATGGAAAATGAGCAGAGATTTGAGTAAAGACATCATCATCATCATCATCATTTACTTATATAGCGCCACCAGTGGCGGATCCAGGGATCGCCCCCCCTAGCAGGGGCTTGCTGCCGACAGCTACACACTGTGCAGGTCCGTTCAGCAGTGACAGTATGCTGTCCGGCTGCTCTGATTGTGTTTTAAACACAATCAGAGCAGCGGAACAGCACACTGTCACTGCTGAACGGACCTGCACATACTGTGCAGCCGCCGCCAGCCTTAGAAGTCGGAAAGGGGGCGGGGCCTAAATCCCCCCCCCTAACATCGCCCCGGGTATAGTCATTTCCTAGATCCGCCCCTGAGCGCCACTGATTCCGCAGCGCTGTACAGAGAACTCACTCACATCAGTCCCTGCCCCATTGGAGCTTACAGTCTAAATTGCATAACACACACAGACAGACAGACACACAGACTAGGGTCAATTTTGATAGCAGCCATTTAACCTACTAGTATATTTTTGGAGTGTGGGAGGAAACCCGAGCACCCGGAGGAAAGCCACGCAAACACGGGGAGAACATAGAAACTCCACACATATCAGGTTATGGTCGGGAATTGAATTGATGACCCCAGCGCTGTGAGGCAGAAGTGCTAACCACTGAGCCACCGTGCTGCCCATATCAAGGCATTGTGTCTTCACGGACTGTTCTGGAGACACATCATGGGACCTCATGCCGAGTTGAATCTGCCCCACTGAATGTGCTTGTTGATACTTGCATACAGCCCCTCACTATTTTGCATAGCCACACCCCATTTAAATACAATTTTTATGGTCCACTTTAATAATTTGCTACACGTCCAAGCTTTGCCTTGGCAGCCGGCTAATTTACAATCTTCCCTTCCTTTTACTGGTGTGGCTTTTCCACATATATATTAGTCTGCTCATCCAATATTTAGGTGCATGTTTGGCATTCATGACCCTATGCACTTATATCTGTGTAGTCAGTAATAAATGCAAGGTTTCAATCTTAGAAACAAATCACCCATTGTACTCACTTCCATAAAAATGCATTTTATTTGCTGCATTTCTCTAAATCACAGCTATGATTTCTGGCAGTATGTGTTTTGTGCCACTTAGGTGAAACGCGACAGCTTTCTACAGCTATGATTGTATAATTGGTAAGAGATGAAGCAGCTGCTGGATATTAATATGTAACTGTAGACTTGTTAGTGGCTGTTACAATGTAATCCATCGGCTCTTAGTGAGTACATCTGGTTCAGACTTTTATCAAGGATGAAATGCCTTTAAAAAACAGATGCGTATCTTTGGAGATGAAAGCATTTCACTTAATACTCTACAGTATTAGTATTTACCTGAAACTGCAGGAAAACGTCACCACAATAGATACATTTGCACTTATTCCTTATTACTGACAGTTACTTAATTCTGGAGCAGAAAACTTTTCTTGGCAGAATTTGGGCTTTGTGTGGACTTCCTTCTATTCTTCTTCTTTCACCAATCATACCACACTACAGAATGAATTGACCCTTAGTTGTTCATGACCATGGAGCACTGCGTGGAGTAGCTGGATGTCATGGATATGAATGTCCAATGAGTAAATGCATCAAATAGCGATTTTTGCAAATAGCCCATATCCGGCGACTTTGCATGGTAAATTTAAAGCGGCAGTGGCTTTAAAAGCAAAACTTGCCTTTAAAGCTATAGCCGCTTTAAATTTACCATGCAAAGTCATCGGATATCGGCGATTTGTAAACATCACTAATTGATACATTTACCCCATGATGTCCAAACTAATCCCACTCGGCCACTGTTTGCATGATCTTGAAGTTGAAAAATATTTCACACACTTACAGAGGGTTCCATCTTTAATTATTCTACTTAAACTTATGACTAATTACTGGTGACACTGCAAAACCAGCAGAAAAATGGGGTCAAGTGCAGAGTCCGCCGCAGTTATGGTCCAAGACTATTAAAAAGCAGAGCTGGGAAAGTGACTGAAGAACTGCTTTTTTTAATAAAAGTTTCCATGCCCAGATCAGCCACCCTTATATCAGCCGTGGCAATTGCAAAGGTTTCCTCATTGCCAGTCTGGGCTCAGGTGCACAACAGTCCTAATAGGGTGCATTGTAAAAAACATGATACCTTTATCCCAGGTAATAGTAGATAATCCAGATATCCTACGGAACAATCTTTGAGAATAATTATGGTCCAAACATATTTGCTTGGATTCACATTGCTGTGGATGTTCTTCATTTTCTTTTTTTATAACCGGTGCTAAATAAAAACACCAACGCGTTTCACCACCAGTTGTTGGTGCAGAGGTATATTGTATATATTCACAAGTGGCCAACATAGAAAAACACATGTGGGGGCTCCCAGCTAATTTCCGAGTAGCAAACATCTAGTGTTCAAATTGATTACGCACCTTTGACCCAGTCAAAATCCAATACATTACAAGCCAGTTTGAAGTGTTTTAATCATCTCCAGTCTTATTGCTGTAATGACCAGATAAGAGCTGATCTGGATTCAGTTTTCATCTTAAAGATGCTCAAAAAAGTCCACTATTACCAGACTAGGATTTTACCAAACTTCACCGTCAGGTAACTTTAATTTGCTCATGCGTACCCTCATACAACTTTTGAGAAATACACTAGTTTATCTTTCTTGCTACTTTCTGGACTTTTAGCCATGTTTTGCCATAATCAGGAATAGATGTTTCTATTTTTATGACAAGTACTGTAACATAATTGTGCTGCACTTTCTGCATTGGATGCAGTTGTATTCGGAGATCTCATTGTGTTCTATCCCAAGTTATTTGGGTATGTCAAATTGAGGGAGAAATAGGAAGCTAAAGACATAAACATTTCGCCCAACTACTTGGCAGATCTGTGTTTGATAAAGCTTATCAGGTAGGGGGGGAGGGAAATTATTAATTTAACTTAGCATGTAGATCTATATGGGAAACCTACAGTCTATTCCCACCTGTAGTGTTTTGGTCCGACCACCTTATGCATTTGGTACATACTGCATAACTTTCCAGTTTAGGAGACACTTTACATACACTAATGCAGTGAAATTCACTTGCTGAATAAAATTAAATGGAGTGATATTCAGAATGATTAAAATTTAATGAAAAATGCATATATATTTTTTATGTGGATTTTGAGCATTTTTATGCACTTTTCTTGCACTTTGAATGTACTGATTCATTTTATTTATTGAATGGAGTCCTCAGTGCATAACAATACACACCCCCTTATATGTGCAGATTATTTCGCCACTGATTGACAGCTGACCTCATAAGGAATACAACAAATACTGATAGTGTAGCATACCTAAATATGTCGGATCTCAGCAGGGGAGGGGTGGAAAATTTTAGTCCGGGGGGACAAAACTTGACTTAGCAGCCTATTTTAAAGAAAAAAAATGCAGGTGGCCCAGTGACTCAGCCCAAAGTAACCCACTATGGGACCGGCTCAGGGGGCAGATGCGCCCCTGCCCAGGGGCGCACTGAGGATTTTCGGGGGGGGGGGGGGGGTTTCTCCCCGCCGACCGAAAAAAACCCCAAAATCCCCCCCCCCAAAAAAACAGCAGCTCCGTTTCGCCAGCGCTGTCCTATACAGCAGCCGCGGCGCTGTCTAAGAAGCATCTGCGGCGGTGCTGTATACAATACAGCACCGCCGCGGATGCTTCTTTGACAGCGCCGCGGCTGCTGTATAGGACAGTGGCCACTTAGTTAGCGCAGGGTGGGGTTTCTAGAGACTCCGAAACCCCCCCTGCGTGCGCCACTGCTGCCCCTGGGCCTCAGTCCTTGAGGCATGCATTGCTTAACATCCCCACATAAATCGGCACTGCATACTCTGGTAATCAACAACGACCGGATCTCCAGATACACGTGTTGCTGACAACGGGTGCATTTTTACTCTGCTACATCAAACAGTACACAATATAGTACAAAAATATATCATTTGTTAAAAAAAAACAGCTCCCCCCCCCCCCCTCCAAAAAAAACCATATTAATCCTAGTGCTGCAAGTCTAGGCTGGTAGTAGCAAAACTGGGGAGCAAAAAGCGTGGGGTCCCCTCAATTTTGCTCTACCAACCTAGGCTGGCAGCTTTGAGTTAATCTGTTTTGGTGAGGGGGGCACACTGTTTTTTAGTTATTTTTGTTTTTTTACAATGTATTGTGCTACCGGGTCCGGCATAAACACTTCAACTAGAACCCTAGCTGGAGCAGGGGATATGGCTGAAATTCAGCGCACTTCTCAGTGGGCCGGAGGTTGGCTTGAACAGGGCTGCACAGGAACGCCCTTACTGTACATTTCCCATATTTGCCAATTTTTACTCGTTGGCCTCTGGGAGATTCAGGGGGAGGTGGGCGTGTGAGGGCGGGGCTTGATGAATCCCATCATTTTGGCACCGCCCCTAAGCTAATGTCACCATTTTGGCCAATTAAAAGGGTGTGGGGCCCCGATGACTTGATAATAGCGTCACTAAGCCCACCCACTTCACTAATAAAGTGGGCTTGATCCGGGAGGTTGCCCTACTCTCCCGGGATTCAGGGAGGACTCCCAGAAATTCGGAAGTCTCCCAGACATTACGGGAGAGTAGGCAACTATGACATTGCCTGCGTGAATGTGGCAATTCCCCACCCCGTGCACTCCCTTAAATCGTAGGCTGTAGTAAGTGCCGTTTGAGCTCCTAGATCATGCAGTCAGACAGGTTTTGCGGACGATACGCAAACAGAGAGCCAGTTGCGCTCAATTATATGACTCAGGTCCGTTAAGTTAAGAGTTAATCAGTGATTACTACTGTATGTGACTGATATATTTTGCTTTATATAGTTGCTCGGCACACTCTTCTGCTTTGCCCTAGAGATGAGACGCTGTGGATTGTAACATATTTCTGGTTTTTGAGAAATGAAACAGAACACAATGTGACACATCAGGGACCCGTCCTGTAATGTAGTCGGTGCCAGTTGTAATATAAATGAGAACAATATTTCTAACACACAAGGAGAGTGCCAGTGAATGTCCTGCTGAACTGGGACCACAGATGGCTTTAATGGTTTTCATTTTAGAATCTCTTTGGGCCCTTGTTAACAACACAGTTATATCCTCTTGTGGTCTGATCGTAAAACAGCGTCAGGGAACAGTCTATCTGAGCAATGTTTAAAGTTCCAACTTTTTAAATAGTTACTTATTTTGGGACAATAACAGAAGATTGTCCCTATACAGCTACTGGTAGAGCAGACTTTAGTGCTGTGGATTACTTACATGAGATCACCAATTAGATAGATCACTGATACCTAGAATTTGATTGGTTGCTATAGGGAACATCTCAACTTTTTAAACCCACCGGAACTCTCAGCTTGATACATTTACCCTTAGGTGTGCAAACGGAATCTTCTGTAGGCAAATGTGGACCCTACCCTCACTTACGGGTCTTCTAATGGAGGAAGTGAATATAGAATATAAGAATCCCCTTCACCTCTAAACAGAAATTCATTTGGAAGCCCTAGACCAAGCCTGGACAAGCCCCTCCAGTTGAATTTTCAAGCATCAGCATGCTTTGCCAGCTGATAGCTGGTATGGACTATGGTATGGAGAGTTACAGGTTGTCCAGCCCTGCCCTAGACAGCCAGTGATGTCACAGGTCACACAACATGGATTCTACTATTAACACTACACTGAGAGGAAGTAACAGGGGGGCTTGGCTATTGAGCATCATGGGTGGCGACTAGACATAGTCCAAGAGCTGAGGGGCCCTGATAGGCTCCTTCAGTTGCAGGCCATTAGAGCTGCTGCTACCCTTGTAGTTACAGTAAGACTCAAGACTGAGTTTACACATTAACTAAATGCTGCACCTTTAGTCAGATTAAGTAAATATGTACTTGTTAATTATATGGGCACCACTTGGAAAAACATGGACTCCGTACACCTGTCAATCCAGGGATTCCGTTAATTTGCGGTGAATCCGCTGATCTTGGAGTCTGAGTTTATGGACTTGAGTTCCTGTTCTCCCTAGGTTCCATGTAGCTCTGCGCCATCGCGGCTCCACCCACCTTTTCAAAACAATGGGACTTTTAGTTCACCTATTGTACTTCATACTTCTAATTTTTTTCAACAGCAGTCAAATGTAGGACAGGTGGGAGGAGTTTTCCCAACTGACGCCCCTTTTTTTAACTAATATTGCATTTACAACAGGTGCACAATTTGATTAAACTACAGCAACAAGACACTTTTGCCACTGTCTAAATGACGCTAGAGAGATGAAAGCTGTCGAATAATTGGTTGCTTGCTGCAATTTTTTTTTTACCAAAATGCAATGTTGGATTTTGCAGAACATCTTATCCTTAAATTTATATAAAGTCCCTAAACAATCTGAGTTCCAGACAGAAACATAGATTTAAAGCAGTAACGCAATACATTCCTGAATTAAAAACAAAGATGACAGGTGGATGGTTCCCAATGGCTGGATAATACACAGTCATACTGGCCAAGGTTAAATCCACTGGCAGTGCTGAAAAGCCCATAGAGGAACTGAGACCAGCTAAAGGCAGGAGATTCAAAGTGGGGGCATTGGGTTATGTGACCATCAAAAAAACTGGGGTAGTTTGTGTGATTATGTACACTGATAACCCCATCCATTCCTGATGGAACTCGGTAAGCCTGATAAGGATAGCTGTTAACTGATCAAAAGTGTTACGTTAATAGAACAAAATCATTTATTTAAAATAAAAAACTTAATTCCTAGAATAAAACACGTTTTTAATGCAGTAGTGTCTAAAAATATTTATTTCATAATTAAAATAAATAAACTAGTGTATATGAATGCTGCTTGAGAGGTTGTATATATTTTTCCATTCTTTATTTTCATCAACTTTTTCTTTTTTAAATAATGGAAGCGAAAGCCCAAATCTTGGTGTTCCGTTCCGTTGCGCATGCGCACATCTGCCACCAATGGCTACAGTAACGTTGCCTCAAACATATTTTTTCATATCTATACAGTCAGTTAAAAAATAAATTACAGTTATTATTGTGATGGGGACAAATAGGCCCCAGAGAGCTGGAAATTAAGCAGAGGCTGAATTGCAGGACACAGGTTAGATTCCGTCAGTTCTGGAAAAATGCCAACAACACGGTTGAAATAGATTGAGCCACAGAACTCAATGATATATATATAGATTGTATAACAATTATCAATCAAAGACTAGGGGGTAAATGTATCAATCTGCGGGTTCTTCAACACCCGCGTGTTCAGCCTCTTCCGCGATTAAATTTCAAGCGGCGCTGCATTGTAAAGGGAAGTTAACCCTTTACAATGCAGTGCCGCTTAAAATTTAATTGCGGAAGAGGCTGAACACGCAGGTGTTGAAGAACCCGCAGGTTGACACTTTTACCCCCTATAGATGTCGAAAGGAGAATTAAATACCCTGTTGATTGCGGTTAAGCACTGTCAGGTATAGAAGGATGGGACAAGGCGATTCTAGCTGAACATGCCCAGTAAATTTCAACGTTGTTTTGGGCGCTCTCAATCAACTGACACTAGCTCACAAGCAACTGGGATCCTGTTCCCGCCAATATTTTAAAACAAAAATCATGCAGCCCATTATACAAACTAATGAATTTTAGTAACAGTTGTGATAGTCATTATAATTCACTATTATACAGACTTTTATGCTTTAAGACATTTATAACACCATGTTTGGAAACAACATCTTTGTTTATGGAGACAGGGGCAGATTGAACTATTTGAAGTTTTTTAAGTGTGACTGCCTACGTGATATCTCTGCTGCCCAGTAGATGGCTCTCAGCGCCTACAGATAATTAGTTTCTTCAATAAAGCTTCTCCTTAGAAGTCACTATTGGCTATATAATAATTTATTTAAAATACTTGGTTATTTATGGAGTCTTGAAAGAAAGTGATGTTATACTGATGTATTGATGGTTATGATACATGGAGCTTAATGAACAAGAAGCATTAAAGTGTCAGTATTTACAACGCAATAATAACATGTGCATTCATATATATGTGTATTTATATATCTATATATACATATATATATATATATATATATATATATATATATATATATATATATATTTATATTCAATATGTTCGTTTTTGTATAATTAGCTATTTTAAAAGGCTAGTATAAACTATAATATACGAAAGGAAAGAATAGCTTAGATCATTGCTAGGGATCCCCAAAATCTGTGGAATACCAAACCTGGTTCTATTTATCACAATATCACATGCTAGAACTTCTACAATTTAAAGAATGATGAACACATTGAAGTAGATGAGACCATTTCACATTATGCCCTTGCTAGAGGAGATGATTATTAAAGAAGGTTATTGGGATTTTTGATATGACTCATATGCTAGACCTAGGAACTGCATCCTACCTGAAGAACTAGGTAGATCCAGACACCTGAACAACCAAACACACAATCAAGGTCACAAGCCAAGGTCAGGACTGGAGAGAGTAGAATGCTAGTGGTCACTAGCCAAGGTCAGCATTGGAAAGAGCAGAATGGTCGTGGTCACTAGCCGAGGTTAGGATTGGAGAGAGCAGAATGGTTGAGGTCACTAGCCAAGGTCAGAATAGGATAGAGCAGAATGGTTGATGTCACTACTCGAGGACTAGATTGAAAAGAGTAGAGTGGTCGAGGTCATTAGCCGAGGTTACGATTGGAGACAGCAGAATGGTTGAGGTCACTAGCCGTGGTTTAGATTGGAGAAAGTAGAATGGTCGAGGTCACTAGTTGAGGTCAAGATTGGAGAGAGCAGAAGGGTTGATGCCACTAGCCGAAGTTGGCATTGAAGAAACCAGAATAGTCGATGTCCCAAATTGAAGTCAGGATTGGAGAGAGTAGAATGATCGATGCCACTACAGAGGTCTAGATTGGATTCAGCAGAATGTTTGAGGTTACTAGCCGAGATAAGGATTGGAGTGAGCCGAATAGTTGATTGAACCTGCAAGGGTCGAAATTGGAGAAAGAAAAATGATTGCTGTCCCTAGTTGATGTCAGCACTGTAGAGCGCAGAATGGTCATTGTCCCTAGCCGAGGTCAGTACTGGAGAGAGCAGAATGGTCAATGTACTAGTTAAGGTCAACAGATGGAGAAAACAGTGTGTTTAGACGGAAAAACAATCAGCATAACAACCGGCTAATGACATTAACACAAAACATGCTCAGAACTAATAACTAGCTCAGGCAGTGAGTACTCAGAACAGGTTCTTTAAATAGGAGGAATTTTGGTGCAGTCACTAATAAGGTATAAAGTCATTATTCTCTGTCAAATAAAACAATTCACTGCAACAGCTGCAGCGATAAATGCACAATGTCATTGCCTACTGGAAACTTGATGCTGGCAGGTAGAGATGAAGACACGGCAGAGCTGAGAGAGAAGCCACGCAAACTGGAAGGAGGATCTGGTAAGTTAAATATTGTTACACCACAGAGCCACATTTGCAAGTAGCCAGTAGATTTAACTCCACCACATTTGTTGACCACATACTTTCTCAGGTCAAGTGCCCATAACTTAGCTGGAAGAAGTGGTACTATGCAGTTATAAGCAAAATAAAAATACATTAAAAGCATGTTACAGAATGGGATAACTGTTTGTGGCATAGTTGTCCTTTCATACAGAAAAATATGGTAAGTAGACATTACTGTGATAGTTTCCATCATGCAAATTTATCAGAGCATCCTCAAACCCACAAAGGCATTAGCAGATATTTTCAAAGAACAGGAACGGGGTGTGTCCCTTGAACTGCACTTGATAGACAATTAAATGCACATGCACAAACAAATAAGCAGGCATGCATTTTTTGTGGGTTAAACATGTGCCTGTCAGGATTGTGGTCAGAGGCTGGGGTAGAAACAATGGTAGACTCTGGCAATACATCTCAACCCATGTAACTGTCTATACTGGTTACCTTGACATCCTCTGGCTCAGGTACTATATATTGCTTATCATGGGTCTGAGGGTTGAATTGATCCGCTATTGGGATTGGTCAATGGCAACTTTGTTAGGCTGTTAGTTCCATTCAGTCATTATCTGCAATAGCATTAGCTTGCCCTAGTGGTAGTGCTATGTATTATCTGAAGGCTGCTGGTGTTGGTCCTGACTTGTTATTGACCACTCTTTTCTGCTGTCTGTACTGACCTCTGCTTGCTACTGTTCATCCTATTCTGCTGCCTGTACTGACCTCTTCTTGTTACTGTTCATCCTATTCTGCTGCCCGTACTGACCTTTGCTTGTTACTGTTCATCCTATTTTGCTGCCTGTACTGACCTTAGTTGTTACTGTTCATCCTATTCTGCTGCCTGTACTGACCTTTGCTTATTACTGTTCATCCTATTCTGCTGCCCGTACTGCCCGTTACCGTTTCTCTTTGTCTGCTGCCTGCCCTGATCTCGATTTATACCTGATATTGTCCTGATATTGATTTGTATTTGATTACTGCTGCCTTGGTACATCATTTGTCTCCCTCAGGGTATCTTGTTAGATACCTCTATTACTGTTCAAGAGTTATGTCTCTGATTTCCTTTTTGTTTTTGGTATAACCGTGTATTACCACACAAGACTTGGGGGAAACTGAGTACAGATGAGCTCAATAGCACTCTATGGGAAATAGGGACTGCTAGAGTTGAAGACCAGACCGAGTTCTGTATGTTTATTTATAAGCTGGTTTTAGAATTAGAAAATGGGACTGGGATCAGGAGCCAGAGAACAAAATTGTAGGTGGCGCATCTCTCCCTGAAAGCAAGGAGGAGCTTCCTTGAAATAAGACCTGCCCCTAGGCACGTTACTCTTGTGCCTACTTGGAAATTTGGCTTTGATGATGAGACAACCTGACAATTTGAGAGTCCATGGCGGCAGGATGTCTATTTAAAGTATAGTCGCTGCAGTACCACTTGTGACCCATTGGTGGTGTTATATAACCAAACCATTCTTCCATTGCTTGTAGTTAGAGATGGTCACTGACCCCCATGTTTTGGTTTTGTATTCGGTTTTGGATCTGGATTACCTTCGTGTTTTGGTTTTGCAAAACCGCCCTTGCGTGTTTTGGTTTTGGTTTTGTTTGGTTTTGTTTTTCTATTTTTGAAAAAAATACAATTTTTTTGGTCTAAAATAACCTAATTTAGTGCTCCACCAGTTTCTTACATAAGTGAGGTAATTCTAAAGCTAATAAATTATGAAAAAAACAGTTTAATCCCTGGTAGGCCGTCCTTAATGCGAACACTTGTCTGCAAATTATACAGTCAAACCTGGTTGTCTACCTCCTCCATCTTTGATTATTGGCAATGTAGCCATCGTCTTTGAATATAAAAAAAGCAACCTGCACAGAATGTGGATCTAGAAAGTAAAATTAAATGGACCACGGTAGATTTGTGGCTATCTATGCCCCCCACGCCCTCCACTTGTAGTTGAATATAAAAAAAGCAGCCTGCACAGACTGTGGATCTAGAAAGTAAAATTAAATAGACCACGGTAGTTTTCTGGCTATCAATGCCCCCCATGCCCTCCACTTGTAGTTGAATATAAAAAAAGCAGCCTGCATAGATTGTAGGACTAGAAATTTGAATATAAAATGAAATGGACAAAGGCAGTTTGGTATCTGTCTGCATCAGACCCCTCCCCCCCATCCACTAGTAGTAAAATAGAAAAAAAAGCAGCCTGCATAGACTGTAGAACTAGAAATTCGAATATACAAAGGAATGGACAAAGGCAGTTTGGTATCTGTCTGCATCAGATCCCCTCTCCACTAGGAGTAAAATAGAAAACTATTCAGCCGTTATATAATCTAGAATATAAATAGAACTTGAGAAAGGCAATTTGGTATCTGTCTGCATCATAATCATCAACATCCTCACTAGCGCCTTCGTCACCTCCACAAATCTCCCACTCATCCTCTTCTAATTCCAAAGTGGCATCCTCAATTTGTGTATCAACGGTTACACTCGGGCTATTAAAGCACACATCGGCAGAATGCTCATGATTAGACATCCCACTGTTGGATGGACTCTCCACAGGGATTGGTGTCATTTGTGAATCAGAGCAAACATTATCCTCTAATGCCTTACTGTTATCTTGCAGCTCGGCTTTGACGCGTAGCAGTAGTTGTGCACCAATTGTAGGCTCTGTAACTTTTTGGGATCTGCCACTAATGGCCAAAGGGGAAGGCCCCATTCTCTCTTTGCCACTGCGTGTGTAGAATGGCATGTTGGCAATTTTTTTTTATCAGGACTTAAATTTTGCTCAGTAACACTTCTTTTACGCTTCAACACAGTAAAAAAAATTAATAATTTTATTTTTGGACTGATTTCGAAACACTCTGTAGTTTGACATCGCCTTGGCCAGATGACGTACTGGGAACACTAACATCAGGACTGGTGATAGAACCTGGTTGCTCATTCTGATCATATGTGGACTGCTTTGAATCCATTCTGAGCGCAAAGCACTTGTAGTACTAAAAATTAATTGGTAGATACTGCTGACAGATATGACTTTTGACAGCCAGAAATATTTATGCACAATTATGGGGGACACCCCAAAAGCACTGAGGAGTGCTAACAATTAGTTGGTAGATACTGCTGACAGATATGACTTTTGACAGCCAGAAATATTTATGCACAATTATGGTGGACACCCCAAAAGCACTGAGGAGTGCTAACAATTAGTTGGTAGATACTGCTGACAGATATGACTTTTGACAGCCAGAAATATTTATGCACAATTATGGGGGACACCCCAAAAGCACTGGGGAGTGCCAAATATTAACAAAACATAATAAACCTCTATCCTCCTCTCTTCTCTAGCGGTTTTTGTTAGAGCAATTGCAAGAACAATATTGGATTCTCTGTCCCTGCTCTAATCAGCCTGTGACTACACCCTGCTCTCTCCCTCTGTCAAATGGCGATGGATTGCTGTGGAGGAGTGTATTAATAATTTTGAAGTATCGCGACAACCGAGCCCCGAGATCCGACGACGTCACGATGGCGTTCGGCCTCGATTTGGATCCGGAACGGGCGGGAGAGTACCGAGCTACTCAGCTCGGTACTCGGATACCCAAAGTTCGGGTGGGTTCGGTTCTCGGGGAACCGAACCCGCCCATCTCTACTTGTAGTACAATTGAGCTCAGTTTTGTGTATTGGATACAATTGTATCCACGGAGCAATTGTATGTCATATCCAAGGGCAACAAATTTAAACTAATCTATTCCGTACATAAAGACATTGGTGAAGAGCACAGGTAAAAATAAACAATGGATTTAGTAAAAGCTGAACGTGAAAACAAAGTTATCTGAAGGTGCCGTCGTACATGAACTACCCCTTATGTTCTGTGACAGTATAACTAGCACAGTATCTTTAGCTTCTGGAGGAATCATCCTCGCAACTCAGATTAAAACCGAACAGTACATTTTGCTATCGTTGCACGTTTAAAGAAAACAATAGCTGACTGTAGTGTTTCAGCTTTGTGTGTTCTACTTAAAGACTAATCAAGACTGTGACATTTTGACCTGGTCCAGATTCACAATCTTACATGACATGAGCCATAAACAGTGAAATATAATTAATGGATTAATTCATGAAGAGAGCTGATGCTGCGGCTTTCACCCCAGCATTGAGGGGTGACCAGCGAGAAAACCTACGTGGTTCAATCAATAATTAACAGTTTACTAAAGAAAATAAGCAGAGCGCTGATTGATTCATCGCCGTGATACAGGAACAGTTAAAACCTGCGGGCAGGTGGTCATTTCAGGAAGCCCGTCCAGATAAACACACAGGGCCTGTTTCATCCAGGGAAGCAAAACGTAAGTGTTGTACTTTTTTAAAAAAACGCACGTACATCGGGTATACGGGTGCAGTACGAGTTATCGGTGCTGTAAACACAGACACTCTTTATAATCCTACAGAATTATTACTATAGTGAACAGAGCGACAAAATAACTACTTACCAGTAAAAAGACACATTGTCAATCCGAAGAGAGGACATTGCGACTGTTGCAAATGATGTCACTTACATGCGCGACTTGCAAATTCTGTAGGACTAAAGAGTGTCGGTGTTTACAGCACCGATAACTCGATTACGACCGGGTAATATGCACATCCGTAGTCAACAAAGAGCGGATCTGGATAAACGTCTGTTGATGAATACTGGGCTAGGTCCGCTCTGCTCTAACAGATAAACCCACTGCAGGATATGACCAATACATATGTGAACACACAGGAAAAAAAAACCTATTCAATTAATGTCACCTGTTAATAATATCGGTGGTAATCGGTATCCCAATGCTCGGGATACCTACAAAAAAACGATTGATGACAGTATACTCTTACCTTCCCAGTGACGGCGTGGATTTCCGAAGACTTGGAATTCTGAAGATTCTGTTATGCGACGCGTGGTTATTCCGAAGATGCTGCATGCCGATTGTGACATTGTCACATTTAAAGAGGTACACTAATTATACGGTTAGGGTTATGGTTAGGGTTCGGATACTCACCTGACGTCACAATCCAGCGCCGGCATTCAGCATCTTCGGAACTACCACGCGACGCATAACAGAGTCTTCGGAAATCCACACCGTTGCGTTATTTAACAAATCGTTTTTCTTTTTGTAGCAATACCGGACGGTATCCAGTTGCTCGGAATACCGTACCGGTATTCCTACAAAAAGTCATTAATATACCCAATAATATAGTCATTAATGACAAAACATTTACAATAAACAAAGTGTCTTTTTGTGGGTTTTTTTCCCTTATAAAATACATTTATTAGGATGTTACTAATGTTTGCTGTACATTGAATACATTTTTACTGTTGCTCCCTATTGCAAACACATGTTCTAGCATGTATACTCAGCCATCATCACTAGTAACCGGCACTTATACCAGACCCGTAGCTGGTGCAAGTGATACGACTACAAATCATGTACCTTAGAGACGTCCGAAGCCTGAATGGGGAGTTGCTGCGTGCACTCCAGCTTGGCACGCCCTTACTGTACATTGACTACGTGCATACGCCCAGTCCCTTCCCTGTTCCACCCCTGAAATTGTAGGCTGTAGCAGAGGTTCTTTGCGCTCGAAGATGAATTGGAAGTTCCTGCGTTCATTGGCCTATGGTCTGCTTCTGGCCATGTGCAGTTCGATTTTACGTAACATACGGCATGCGGCAGCATTTACGTTCCCTAATGAAGTATTGATTATCTTCCATTTTTATAAATAAATTTGCAAAGAAAGAGAACAGATGTGTGGTTGTAGTAGCATCATGGGTCTAACTGCAAAATATGTATATAATACAAGAATCCAGCCTTGTATTGTTAGACCGGTGGGATACACCCAGTCTGTTTAATTGGTTATCAGAAATCACTGGAGTAATCATTTGTGCAAAGTACAGTAACCAATAGCAACCAATCAGACATGTGTTTACATTGTCAACCTCTCACATCATCAATGAAAGCTAAGTGCTGATTGGCTTCTTTGGGTAACTGAGCATTATCACATGTCTAGTAAGTTATAACCAATCCTTTGCACCTTCCCTGGGAAAGATGTTAAAGCATATTGAGACATTTTAAGTATGACAGTATGTTGCCGCTTTAAAATATCCTCCCCTATATAAAATCAGGTTACAGTACTCCAGTCCATGGTGCCCATTTGCTGTACCTCTAGGTATTCTTATTTTATAAATAATTGGATGAACTAAGACATGTGGACCATGCCATCTGGGAGGGGGAACAGTGTTATGAATGACAATGACATTTTCTTAGTAATGTTGTAGACTCGCGGACAAGACCTTCTTGTTACGATAAAGACGACGGAGAAGGTCTACCAGGAACAACCTGGCCTATTTATCAACACACCAGAGTCTCTTTCCTCCATGGCTGATAAACGCATATTGTGGATTCAAACAGGAGGGAGCTTTGCCTGGCTACAACAAGTGACATACGGCTCCAGACTGATCCTGAAGAATTAACAAGACAGACGCCTTGGCTGCAGCTACAGAAAGTGTGAGATGCTGCACGAGAAACCTTTACTGTAATATTTCTAAGCCTAATTAGTCGACCCGTGGCTAGATCTTTCTGGAAAACGCGCCACAGGAAAATGGTTTTGGAATGTACTACAGAAAGCAGATTTAATCATTTTTTTTCCCTCTTCAAATATTTGTGTGCTAACTAAGTGACCCTTGGCCTGTTTTGATTTTGTTGTTGCTTTTTTTTGCAGCGTTTAGACTGATTCAACACAATGGAAATACTGTAGAGCAGTTCCGGTGTTACCGTTAAGTGAACCCTGGCGGTTGCCATGGGCACCAATGGTTGGGGGAGGGCACCTGAAACACTGAATGGGTGACGTAATGCTGTAAAGTTAAAGATTTATAAGATATATAAGATTATATAAGATATAAGATTTTAAGTCAAGCTCCCTAAGCAAAACAGACCTGCCTGTATGCATTAGTAAAGTGGATCCCAAACTTTTTCAGTTCAAGGCACCCTTAGGGTTTCCATAATTTTTTCAAGGCACCCCTAAGCCAAAATAATTACCAAGTAGTCCCCCGCCTTGCTTACCTGGCGGAGGCACCCCTGTGAGATCGCCGAGGCACCCCAAGAAGCCTAGGTGCACAGTTTGGGAACCACTGCATTAGTAAAATGTTTGACTTTCCACAACTTTATTAAATCTGCATTGACACCTAAAATGGATGCAGAACAGTGCTGTGTGTGTGAGGACCAATCAGAAGTAGGAATGTCAGTGATGGCAACGTTTCATTGGTCCTCCTGCTCACACCGTCGTCCAAAGCGTTATACAGCCCTGAGCTGTAAAACTATGACGGTACCTGGGGGGCTAAACACCATTGAGGAGTAGACAATTGGGCTACAGGGAGGGGGCGGAGCTATAGCACACTAAATTGTAGTACAGCTTTAACTAATCTTTTATTAAATTTAAAAGAACACAGTTTAAAATGATGCTAGCAGGGAAAAGGGTCACTATTTTGTAGATTTGTTCAAACTTCTACCTATAATTAGTGAAAATGATATTTTAAAAAATATTTTATTTAAATACATTGTAAAGGGCAATTTTAACCTGAATTTTCAGCATAACTTTTGGAGAACCAATTTGGTGGCTGTGAAATGCTGACATTGTAGAAATTTGAAGTTTACTGAAATTTTACACCCATCTTCATAGTAAATAAATATAGATCAAATAGAGGCTTTCTACTGTCTGTCTCTTATATACTAAGCTGCACAGCAAATATAATATACCGTAATGTAACATAATGGCATAAAATATAAAGTTATTTCATGTTATCCGAAGTTTTACATTTACATGAAAGTTACTAAGTGTCCTTCCTATTGGATCACATTATATATATACATATATATATATATATATATATATATATATCTACTATATAAATGCCTAGTGGCGTGTGTGAAAAAAAAAAACCAAGCTGCAGCGTCACCTGCTGGGCAGAGTTATACACTGACCTATATATTTCTTGAAGGAGAAGTGACAGTTGGGAGTGGTTGGTGGTTGCCGGGGGTGACAGTGGGGAGTTTTTAACACCTTAAGTAGCTTGATGAAGGATGTGGCGATGAAGATGAAGGATGAGGTGATGGAGAAAAATGATGAGGTGGTGACATGTGGACAAAACCACGTTAAAAAAGGGCGCTTGCGTCGGGAAGTAACGCTCTTCCCCTGAGGAGGCCTGGGCTAGGCCCAAATGCATGACAAGAACCTTTTTAACACCTTAAGTAGCTTGATTTGACTAGAATGCATAAGTATCATGCACGGGTTAACTTGTGTGTATATATATATATATATATATATATATATATATATATATACATATATATAAAAGTTTCATTGGTCTCTATGAGAATGTCAAGGGCCATTCAAATATCTCCTAGGGGCGATACAGGCTGATTATTTTCCAAAATTCTATTTGAGACGTATCTGTATTCAACATTTAAGTTAATAACTTTGGCCGTACACATCAAAGAAGCGCACTGTAAACGGAATATACATGGCAAATTCTAAAAGTTTATGTGCGTTGTTCATTTTGGGTTAACTCATTTGTACTTCTTTTCAGATCTTTCAACTGATTGAAAATGCCGACAGTAGAAGAAAAGGTCAACTGCGTCTTATGGAAAATGTGTGATAAGTGATTGAGGACATGTTGGAGGTTAAAAAAAAAAAAAAAAAAAGCAGACTGTAAGATTTAAGATTTCAGCTGGTATATGTGCAAACAAAAGAAATATGTTGTTCGGCGCTCAGAAGCAAACAATATCTAAAATTCACTATGTGTCATCATATAAAGGAGAATTTTTTAGCACAATATAGCTATATTGGGGTTAAGCTCACTTGCCAACATCAAGGCATCTCCTGTGGGTGAGTCCTTAAGCTAGTAATACAAATTTGTATTCAGCTCGTATATGTTGTGTACGGTGTGCATCTATAATGTGTACATCCAAATTTCATAAAGTCTAATGTTGCACACAGACTTTCTAAACATCCCTGGGGCTGATTCATTATGGAGCGTTAATACCGATACGTGCGGTAATGGCTAATTTATCTTCGAGCACAAACGACCATTACTATAGCCTACAATTTCATGGGTGGAACGGGGAAGGTACTGGGCATATACCCGTAGTCTATGTACAGTAAGGGCGTGCCAAGCTTGTGAGCACGCAGCAACGTCCCCGATTCAAGCTTTGCGAATCTCAAAGATACGTAACTTACGTATGTTAGAGCAGAGAGGACCTAGACCTGTATTCATCAACAGGTGTATCTTCACATCCGCTCCATACTGACTACAGATGTGCGCATGCCTGTTGTATGTGCGTTTTGCGTTTGTTAAATAACCAGGCCCCATGTATTCGCTTCTTCCTTCAATTACACATTTACAGCGTTGTCAAATATACGTCCTTTGCTCAAGTGCTGAAGCAGTTATATAGTCCAGTAATAAAGGATTGTAATCTAGGGGTAGACGTTTGCTGTGTAATCCTTGTGGTTTGCCTCCAACATATATTTTTCTTTGGATGGGAGTGAGTAGGGATAGGGATGAAAGGGGCGACCAAACGCTGGGGAGGGGACAGACAGCATTTGAAGATTTAGAGCCACCTTCATTGCATTTGTTACGAGTGTCAGTCAGTATTAGGAGGACAATAGGCACCCTAGAGGCAGGGCCTACATTACCATTAGGTGAACCTAGGTGGTTGCCTAAGGTGCCAGTGGTTAGAAGGCACCTAAAACACTGAGGGGCTTCTGTTAAGTTGAACGCAACTTGCATATAATACGCTTTTATTCCTTTTGGGCATGGGCACAAGGCACTATTTTTGGAATGAGTATAGGGCAGCCTAGCACTTCAAAAGCACTAGGCATACCCCCAGAGGTGTGCCGTGGCCACGCCCCATCGTGACATGACCACGCCCCCTTTGTGACTTGGCCTGGCCTCCTGTCCCAATGCTGGATACCCAAATGTTGGGCGGTATGCCCGCCTGGAAGCTGCTGGCTGCTGCTTCATCATGTCACTGTTAGTGCTGGGAGTCTGGCGCTTGTCTATGATGTCACAGCCAAGCTCCACACTCCCAGGAGGATGCTGCCCACACCTCCCATCTGCCAAGGTATTCAGCAGGGGTAGGAATGCAATGCGAAAAGGTGGTCACTGCAGGCGGGTGTGAGGGCACCCCCATAGCTTGCTCCGGCCTTGCCCACAGTAATTTTCTGTGGCTTCCTATTGAGGCAAGGTGCTCACCTCAAAGCAGGAGCGTCCCCTGCTCTATCTGTTCTTCCTGAGGTCAGCAAGGGGTTAAACAAGCTCAAGTAAGTATTAAAATTTAATAATTTAACGACAACGTGTTTTTAAATGAGAGATGTCACCAGTGACCCTTTTACTTCTTTTGGATGACAATTACTAAACACCTATCCTTATACAAGTAAACCCCCAGGACGTATTTTATGATAATTAACCTGACAAAGGAGTTTTTGTCTCCACACGCAGAGTCGCAAATATATGAGCAACGAATTACTCTGCCTTAGCAACTTTTTTAATTAAAATAACTTCTTAAACTTAATGCACCGTGATGAAGTTCTTGGCATGGTCACTCGAGGGTATAAAACTTTGTTAAAGTTATTCAAATAAATCTATGAAAATAAATAAACAAATATATCATACTAAAGAAATAGCGAATTGTTACCAAGGGCCTCATTCATCAAGGCACGCAAAACGAACGTCACGTGTATCGTGTCTCTCTGCCGCGTGCAGAATACGTGCAATACATATGTGTAATATAAAGACCCATCAGAACACATAAGAAAAAAGAAAGTGTTCAATTATTGCCATCGGTCAATAATATAATCAAGAAATAGACATTGAAAACTAAATTAATTTATCCAGATGTTCACAATACTTACAGTGTATAAAATGACTTTCATCATCATCATCATCATTTATTTATATAGCGCCAGCAGATACCGTAGCACTTTACAGTTGGGAACAAACAATAATTAAACAATACTGGGTTATACATACATCATACTTGCCAACTCTCTCGGAAGAGCAGGCAAGTCTCCCGCATCCTGCAACTGCCTAGCCTAAATGACGCGATTTGCGGTGAATCGCGTCATTTTGACCCCGCCCCCGTGACAAAATGATGTTTCTGTAGCTGGGGGCAGGGCCAAAATGACGCGTTTGTCCGCGCCGTGCCCCCTCCCGCCCTCTAGTCACGCCCCTCTCCCGGACTACACTTGCCGAAAGTAGGCAAGTATGACATACATACAGATATAATTGACTTTTTTCAATTACACCTACTTGCAAACACATGTTGTAACATGCACACACGTCCGTCATCACTATCGCTCAGCACTTACACTTGACCTGCAGCTGGTTCAAATGATACGGCTGAAAATCGCGTACCTGAGAGACGCCCAGAGCTTGATCCGGACGGATGTGCGTGTGCTCAACCGTGACATGCCTTACAGTACATTGACTACGTGCTTTTGACACTTCCTTCACCCGTTCCGGCCATGAAATTGTAGGCTGTCGGAAGCATCCTTTGCGTTCAAAGATGAATTGGATGCACTTGCGTCCACTGGCATATAGTTCTTCTCTGACCGTGCGCAGAGCAATTTTACTTTTCTTAAATAATCAGGCCCTAAATATCTGACTTGGACGTGGCTGCACGGGAATGCCATTACTGTACATTGCTTACCTGCATTCGTCCATTCCCCATCCCTTTCCTTCCCGAAATCGTAGGTTGTAGTAAGTGTCCTTTGCGCTCGAAGAAAACTTGGATGTGGCTGCGTTCTGTTGCGTATCGTTCGTTTCTCAGCATACGCAGTGTGATTTTGCGTATAATGTGCACATAATCGGCAGATATGTTCTTTAATGACTCAGGCCCAGGATCTCTAGAGGGGAGATTCCCTGATGCCTGATTTTGAACAGAGTAAGAATACCTGTATTATTGTTTTGTGCTGTATACGGTAGGTTTAAACTGCATGCAGGCAGATTGGGGGGTGCCAATTTTACCCGTTACCTGTCCCCTGTGCATTTAAGTACCCAATATAATTCTGCACATTCATCAGAATACAAATATATATTTAATATGATATCTTGTGGGTCAGTAGTTATACACAGACTGAAAACAGAAATTTATTTATTTACCATGTGTATCACATAATTATATCTCAAACTATTTATAACACCCAACAGGCATAATGTAATGTACTGTCCACATTTGCAACACAAAATGCTATACTGTATATATTGAATTTCAAGTGTCCAATGACAATGTAGAATGCCATATATATTATTAGGTCCATCTGTAATTCATTCATTATTTTAGGCATGCACCGTCTAAATCTCTTTCATGTCTTTCCTTTCGCCTTATTTCGCTTACCATCTTAAAATTTCCAGATGTTTTATAGGTTCAGGCAATAATTGTCCTATTAGCTCACTGGGAGCTAAAAATGATACATCCACCAGGCACCGAATGGTGACATGATCACATATTATACTAACATGTTATATAAGATAATAAGGCTGAATATTGCACCGTCAAACTGTAGCTTTGAAATGAGCCTTGTGTAAGTACTCAAAAAAAATTGGAACCTGCTGTTAGCAGCAATATAGTTTTTAATTACAGAAAACAGAGCATGTTGTTCTTATTTAAAGGGCTTTTGTTAAAAAGACTTAAAACCGACGCTTAATAGTTTAATTCCTTCCCAACCGGAGCTACGAGAGCCTCGTTTTTTAATGGATTGATGTTTGGGGATTTGACTCTTAGGATAAACATTTTACGAGGAGACAACTGGGGTTGTTTATTGTACCTTGCATCATCATCATCAACATTTATTTACATAGAGCCAGCAAATTCCGTAACGCTTTACAATTGGTAACAAACATTAATAAGACAATACTGGGTAGTACATACAGACAGAGAGGTAAGAGAATCCTGCTCACAAGCTTACAATCTAGGGGACAATGGGAGTTTGAAAATCAAGGGCATGTGCTACATCATATTGCACAATGGACCAACTAGAATGCAAAGGTAAAAGTATTGAGTGGGCTGTGTGTGTGGCAATGTTGGTCAGAGGGTTGTTGTCTTGTTTTAGCTGTGTAGAGGGTGGTAATAGGGTAATCTAGGGAGATCACGATGGTGGTTGAGGAATATCATAAGCTTGTCTGAATAG
Source organism: Mixophyes fleayi (assembly GCF_038048845.1). Taxonomy (NCBI): domain Eukaryota; kingdom Metazoa; phylum Chordata; class Amphibia; order Anura; family Limnodynastidae; genus Mixophyes; species Mixophyes fleayi. Next base: position 30,161,171 of record NC_134411.1, read on the forward strand.
GTGGGTTTTCAGTGAACGCTTGAAGGTTTGTAGACTAGAGGAAAGTCTTACTGTGCAAGGGAGGGAATTCCACAAAATGGGTGCAGCCCGGTAAAAGTCCTGTAACCGAAAAAGGGAGGATGTGATGAGAGTGGAAGAGAGACGTAGATCTTGCGCAGAACGGAGGTGTCGAGTTGGGAGATATTTTGAGGCAAGTGAGGAAGTGTATGTCAGTGGAATTTTGTTGACGGCCTTGTATGTTAGTAGAAGAATTTTATATTGGATTCGTTGAAATACAGGCAACCAATGTAGAGACTGACAGAGTGGCTCAGCAGAGGAAGAACGGTTTGCAAGGAAAATCAATCTAGCCGCTGCTTGCAAAATAGATTGTAGGTGTTCGAGTCTGACTTTGGGAAGACCAGTAAGGAGGGAATTGCAATAGTCGATGCGGGAGATGATGAGTGCATGATCTAAGGTTTTTGCGGTGTCTTGTGTGAGATATGTGCGTATTCTGGAAATGTTCTTTAGGTGTATGCATATGGTAAGAGAGAGAGAAGGGAACAACCTCTACTAGTAAGCATCTATTATATAGTTGAGATGCTTGTTAATACCTTTCGTCTCCTCTTCAGCCCTACTTGCGTGATCCACTTGATTAGCCACTTTGGTGGATCATTTGATTTGAATGCCGAGGGGCAACTGGGTAACAGGAAAATCCTAAGTACTTGCCTGGTATCACCACCAGACTCTTTTACTCGTTTATCTTGTGATAAGCCCAATAATCAGCTGAAAACTATGTAGTGTGTAGCCAGTATAACTTTTGCATTTACTCTAGTGTCAGGGCAAAACATTCACTCCCCTGATACTACCAACTGGATTTAATTCTTCTCTCCATACCGACCTCCAGGACTTGGTCCCCAGTGTCTAGCACCACCTCTAAGCCCGAGCCTGATGGAAGACAATTCTCTGGGTGACAGTCCCTTTGCTGGAAGCTCTCAGAACTTCAATGTGGCGCTTTGCCTTATTAGCTTCTGGGTTTGTAGAGTGAATGCCAAATCGCCGTGGGTAGGGTAGGGACCTGCGCACCTCCCTCCTGCAAGATTCATAGAAACCGTGCCAGAGCAGATGGAAGCCTTCGCTACTCAGGACCAGTGGGATCAGTCGTACATAAACTGGTAAGTACACCAGTTTGAGGAGTGTGTCTTGCGTGAAATCGCGCTGCACCAGGCCAGTTGTGGGCGCATGCATATGCACCTTCTAGGGCTAGCGGAACATGGTCCGGCCAGTAAGCGAGGCAGAAGGGCGCTTGTGATCTGAGCCAGGCATCTGCCCTGGCACCTATGCAGACTTGCGTAATTTTGTCTCTTATTGTCACCCACCGCTCTCCGGGTCTCTCCACTCGAGGATCGGCACACCTGCCCTCATCTTAATTCTCCTAATCTTGCATGCTGTCAGCAGCAGTCTGCACCTGTGCTATGCTTCACCTGTGTTACCTGGCCTATCTGGCCATTGGTCAGTACTCCTTTATAAGGCTCCTCCCCTCACCTTTCAGTCCTGGTTCTTCGAGTCTTCACCTGGCCTGAAGCAGCTCCCTTCTCTCTGTGATGATCTACCCCTGCTACCTATACTGCATGCATCGCTGATCTCCGCTGATCCATTCCACCTCCAAGTGGTAATAGCCGTAGTTCATCGTCTGCTGCATACCCTGTGTACCGCTGATTTCTGCTTACCTGTTCCACTCGTTAGTGGTAATCACTGTGATCATCGCCTGCTACTTCTCCTGCATGCACCGCTGACCTCAACTGATCCGTTCCACCTCCAAGTGGTAATAGCTGTGGTTCTCTGTCTGCTGCATACCCTGTTTACCGCTGATCTCTGCCTAGTTACCCTCCATGGATTACCCTGTCCGGGGTCATCATCTCCTCCTCACCAGTGTTCTACTAGAGACTCATGTACTTGCCCTTCATTGGGTCTTACTCTTCTGTGTCAAGTTGCCTCTCAAAGTCACTTCTCTGTTCTGCCTCACTGGGAACTTCCTTAGAGGGCTGCGACCTGCAGGGTGGAAGCCTCTAAGCCTAAGTCTCCTTGCGGGGATCCCTGGTGAATACCTTCTGCTCTGTTAGACTCCGCGCCTCTGGGTGAGTCTAGCAAATACGAACTGAGATAGCAGGATCTCACTCATCCTTCGTGTGCAAACCTGACACTTATGCCTTCACGGGGAACGGTGGTTTGGGTAAGGGAAGGGCCATTCTAAAGTTGGTCTAGTACATTAGAAGAGCCCAGTCCTGCCAAACCATGCATATACACATGTTGTGTGTGTCTTTTTCACCTGATATAGAGCAGGTACAAATACGCCCTGATCATGATGACTTATCGTAAACCAGGCACATATACTGCTGATGCAGGGGCGGAAATGCGATTGTTTTCAGTGCTCTTTTTTAGGAGAAATCTACTCCCATTTTGTGGCCATATCTACATCCACCGCTATACCCCTGGTCTAGTTTTCCATATAGAATCAATTTTGGGTGTCCCTAATGTTCTGGCACTTGAGAAACTTAAAATCGTCAATGGAATAATTGTCCCATGAAAGCCAAAATGTGCTGCATTGTTTCCTAGCCCTACCACGTGTTTTAACATAACATGGACCATAGCAAAAAAATATCCAGTTAAAAAATACACACTCATAAACCTTCGTCAATATCACATTTCATGATCATTTTATTCATTTCATGCTTTATAAGTAACGATAAGTGAAACCTTCAAAACTTGTTCTGCAGAAAATCCGCCTCACTCGGCTGCAAAATTCCACACTTAGCGCTGGCGGAATTTTCCCATCAGTATTCTTTTCCTACACCAACCACATCGCACACCACAATGAAATGACCGTTACTATTCATAGACCTGGAACAATGTAGAATTGTGAATTTACAGATTGAGGTATGGGAATTTTCTACAAGGATCCATGAACGTATACATGCAAGTCCCATAACTTGACAGCCTGAGTGAAACACTGAAAACATTTTATTTTTGCGCTTAAACATCTTAGGTAAATCGCATAGCAATTGCAAACACGTTTAACATGCATTTATTGCTGGTATCTGGAGCTCCTTTTAGGTTTTCCTGATACATTTACCCATGGTAAATGTAAGCAATAAAATAAGATGTGTTCTGATAACTGTAACCCATCGCAACGCTAGTAAAAGTGTCTGTAGAAACCATTGTTCCTAATGTCACCATACCCACTAGTATTTTTAATTGCTTTGCAAGACCCATTTACATGCAATTTACTAGTGGTAAACTTTTAGCAAAAAGCTCCAGTGGGTATGAGGCCTAAGGACAAAGGTACAAATAAGGACTTCGGGGTATCTACATAGCAGTGACTTGTCCACTGGGCATTTATAGAATTATACAGATTTGTGCTGTGACGGATTCCACCTAAAGACAACCAGCTTCACCGTTGATGGAGCTCATCAGTGTTGAATAGGGATTCCTGCTGTAGAGGAGACATTACTGAAGAAAGTGAGAGAGAGAGAGTTTACAGTGCCTCTCTAGAGATGCAGTCTTGTTTTTCTCACGGGCCATTCAATGCACATTACGAGATTGTGCTGAGATCGGATATCACCTATACATAACCTGTTTTGCTCTCGTTGGAGCTGCGCAATATATAATTCTAATTAGTGGCACACCCAGAAGTCCTTGCTTCATTAACAATAATAATAGAGTGGCTTATTCCCACACCTTGAGAACTCAACATATTTAACTGGCCTTGGGTAACACATCTTGGGAACTGCGAAACCAATGGTTTAGATATCCACCAATTTAGTGGACATCTCATAAAGAGAATATTCCATTAGACAAGTGAAGGTTGCCATTCACAGAATATGAACCACCTATATTCGAAGAGAGAACGAGTGATCAAATCTGTGCTCCTTTTTCTCATACAGATGACATTTTTCTCCCATTAGCACTGTTAAGGATGTTGACTTTTCTGCTAAACGTTGCTCCATTTGATGGTAAATGTGTGTGTTCACAGAAGCAAAACTTAGTTTTGTTTAGCATGAATGGAAGGAGCAAATAACTCATTCAGTTTTGATTAACGCAGACGGGACGCATGAAATGCCTTGCATCCATTTAATGCCACCAGGAGCCCTTCTATCCAAGCATTCAATACTCACAAAGAATTCATTTCTAAAAGGTGTTACGAGAAAATTATTAAAAGGGAAAAAAAAAATGCATTTCAACCTTATTAAGTCTTCCTTCAGATGGATGAATGAAAATGAAAAATTGCCCTGATTTCTGGTAGAGTTAATGGTCTGTGTTCTTTCATTAAGGTGGAGAAACGGCTGAAAGGATTGGCACGTGTTGCGTTTTAATACATCGTCTTGTAATTATAGAATTGTTCTAATTTGGAATGCGAGAAAATTCATGCAAAAAATTGAATGCTGAAGGAATTAACACATTGGGCACTGGGCAGAGGGGTTGAACTACATATCAGTAAACTGTTGAATAGAATTGAAAGAAATGTGTATATTGACTGCAAAAATAATTGCGTTTACCTGGTCTTCCATGTAGGTGGAGGCAGCCAATTTGTGGCTGATCCAATATTCAGTCTGTCAACTCATTAGGTACTAGTGGCATTTGATGATGCAAGAGCATACAGGGAACGTAATATGAGACACAGCATCTATCAAATTAGAATCTACCAATGGTCTTCAAATATAGACTAAGACGGGCACGTAGACTGTGCAATTTGCATCTTAGCAAAATACATAACGGCGTTAATTCATGTGATTCAGCGGATCCAAGAATTGGGTTATGTGGATTGAGAGCATGGCTACGTTAATCCTAATATCTTAATTAGAAAAATTGACAAGTAAGCAATTTAAATACCATGATCTACAAAGACTTAAATGCCAAGTACATACTAATCAAAGTGTTCTGTGTCTTTCATAATTTTGTGTGACAAATATATGTCTATATAACAAGCGCCAAAAGTTGCAAAGTGCGCCATTGCCTGAGTGATGGAGACAAGGGATCATTTTGCAATTAGTATTTAAAAATCATATAAGTTTCCTGTCAATAATTAAATGTACTATTAAACATAGCAAATGTACTATGCTATGATATAGCATTGAAAAAGTGATACAAATTTGAAATTGCTTAAAATAACACCTGTTTGATATTATTTATTGTATTTATTTAAACTACACTACAGAAACAATTATAAGGTAACGAGCTCAAAATTCTAACAAGCAATTAATAAAAAAATAAATGCTAAAACAGCTACAAATATGAAGTGGGTGATACATTGTTTTTTAAATTAATATATGAAATGGAATTGACATTAAAAGTAATTAAGATTGTTGTGTGAGTCATGACACAAAAGACTTAGTGTAAGTAGTGCACTGCATGTAGCAGTGCATTAATAGATCTTACAGAGTTATCAATAGTGGCTGCAGATAGCAAAATAAGTAGACAGTAAACAGCGCATAATAAAAACCATACTACAGTAAGGGTCACTACATACTCATAAAAGTACAATTCCCTAGAACAAATGCTCTTCTGTAACGTCATGAGCAGGGGTGGATTGGAAATTTAAAGTGGACCTGGAATTTTTCATAGTTACTGCCATACAGTAGAAAAAGGATCCTAGTGACCGCCATAGAGTACAGAGAGCATCTAAGTGACCTCCGTACAATATAGAGAATATTCTAGTGACTGTCAAAGAGTACCTAGAGCATCCTAGTGACCACTATAGAGTACAGAGAGTGTCCCAGTGACTGTACAGTATAGACAATATTCTAGTGACCGCCATAGAGTACCTTGAGAATTCAAGTGATAGCCAAAAAGTACAGAGGGCCTCTTAGTAAAAGACATAGATTACTAGAGCATCCTAGTGACTGCCATACAATACAGGGAACATCCCTATGACAGCCATAGAGTACAGAAAGTATCCTAGTGACTGTACAGTATAGAGAATATACCAGTGACAGCCATACAGTAACTAGAGAATCCAATTGACAGCTATAAAGTACAGAGAGCATCCTAGTGACCGCCATACAATACAGGGAACATCCCAGTGACCGCCATAGAGTACAGAGAGCATCCTAGTGACTGTACAGTATAGAGAATATTCTAGTGACTGTCATACAGTACCTAGAGAATCCAATTGACAACTATAAAGTACAGAGAGCATCATAGTGACCACCATAGAGTACAGAGAGCATCCTAGTAAAAGACATAGATTACTAGAGCATCCTAGTGACTGTACAGTATAGAGAGCATCCCATAGACATGGTGTAGTCTGCTTTCTGTGAACTGTACATACCTAGGGGGGCTGTGGAGACGGAATGTGCTAGGCCTGGGACCCTTAGAGAACCCCTCCCTGAGTGCTGTTGTGGCTTTACATGAAGGTGAAGGGCCAGGTAGGGGGTAATTTATTCCAGCATTTATTGCAACATTTCCAGTTTTTCTTTTTTATCCTGTATGTACATTATGTGCTTGATTATTTCACGTCTACTCCTGTCTCTTTATATGTGTGATATATTCAGTCACTGCACTGTAGCACCTTGTGTAACTTATTTAAAGTAATAGAATTTGCGTGGGTACCCCATGGTTATATTTCTTACTACTGTAACGCCCCTTCTGCGCACTCACAGAGCAGGGAACAGGGTGGTGATTTATTTGTTACTTTAGGTATACGTTTGCTTTCACCTACCTGTCTATGGCGCAGTGCCTCCACCTGAATCTTTGCTGTTGCTTGAGGGATGCTGAACGGATACTGCTGCCAAGGGTCATCTCGGAAGATCCCTTGAAACAATCATCAAGCCTCTCTTATAGAATCACATACAAAGGTAGGAATTCATAATAATATCCCGCCCTCTAGTCACGCCCCTCTCCCGGACGTCGCCTACCGAAAGTGGGCAAGTATGATATATATATATATATATATATATATATATATATATATATATATATATACAAGTTAACCCGTGCATGATACTCATGCATTCTAGTCAAATCAAGCTACTTAAGGTGTTAAAAAGGTTCTTGTCATGCATTTGGGCCATAGCCCAGGCCTCCTCAGGGGAAGAGTGTTACTTCCCGACGTAAGTGCCCTTTTTTAACGTTGTTTTGTCCACATGTCACCACCTCATCATTTTTCTCCATCACCTCATCCTTCATTTTCATCGCCACATCTATCCAGATGTCTGTCCAGACACAGGGATCTCTCTCAGCGGTCCTGAGTATCACACTCCTCTCACTCTGTCACCCCCGGCAACCACCAACCACTCCCAACTGTCACCCCCGGCAACCACCAACCACTCCCAACTGCCACCCCTGGCAACCACCAACCACTCCCAACTGTCACTTCTCCTTCAAGAAATATATATATATTTTTTTTAAATCTTTATAAACACTTTTAACAATTAACAAATTAAAAACATCTTAGTATACCAAATTCCAGCCCTTTCTGAATTTTTTTTTCCACACACACTAAGAATTTAGTAGGTCAGTGTATAACTCCGCCCAGCAGGTGGCGCTGCGGCTTGGTTTTATTTTTTACACACACACACACACACACACACACACAGACAGACTAACACACGCCACTAAGCATTTATATTATAGATATACATACAGAGCGCGGCTAACAGTTCTGCGTCCGTTTTTAACTGGTCTGGCAGGAAGTGCCCCCCACTTCCTGTTTCCTCACTAGACCACTGAGGATCGTGCTGTGGTTGCCGTAGCAATGCAGCAGGGCAGACGGAGCGATAACACTCCTATGTATTAACAGGCACATGGAAAAAGACAATAACACTATGCAGACAATTGTAAATACATTGTAAATAATTAGGCAGAGTGGTTGCTTGGCGCAGGGTGGGGTTCTGTATTTGTGGATACAGAGAAGCAGCCTGTTAATGGGGGATGGGAGTTTACCTTTGTGCACCAGTATAATAAAATGTTCCAAATTCTTAGGAAAATACAGGTTTTTTTTGCTGCCAGGAGAATCTAAGGATCCCCGAAACCACTCCACATGTTGTCAATTTAGTCCCAGTTCCTCACCAATACCAACATTAACGCGTTTCACACACATCCAGCCTGCTTAATCAGCTAGTGGTGATTGGTGTTCTCCTATCGGTCTTTATAGTGTTTCCTTCCCTGTCATTGGTTCATCCTTGACCTCTACAGGGAGGGGGGGGGTTCAATCACACTAAATACATATCTATATTCTGTGAACCTAATAGCCATAAGTAAAAGCATAAAAAACACAAATTCATAATAATGGTTAAAACACATTGATTTAATTGTCTATCCTAGCTGTTTCCATTCATCGATTTAGTCTTGTGCGTCGGTCAGCCCGGCTGATTGATATCATTGACTTTCATGGAAAACCAAACCATTTAGATTTACCGTCCCTTGTAAAAACAAACAATTCTTCAAAGATGATTAAATAACCGATCACTTAATACATCCTGATATTCAACATTATAAAAATAGTAATAGTTTAAACTCTGTATTCAGAGTTTGCTAACCTCATTTTAGCATGCGTCCATTTATCACTCTGTGTAACTATCGATGCAGCTGACTATCATCAATGGCTTTCACAGAGCAATCTCTATGACAGCCTCTTATATATTAAACAGATCCAAATCGCAAATAATAAAATATATGAAAATTGTACATATAAAACAAATGCTCAATCTATACACTGCACATTTATACAATGATTTCATATCTATTCATTTAGATCTTAATTATAACAATGGATCATCATGTAACATATTAAAGTGATACTCTATTAGTTATATGCAGTGATTGAAAATCCTATTATATGTTAATTACACATACTCATATAAAATAATTAACATCCTTATATAAAACCTATTTCTAGGCTATTATGTAGCTTATAATTTGTACTCCATAAATCTATTCCATAAATTACATTTGTGTACCAAACAGCCCGAGTTTGGTGTGAAGGGGGTGTGGGTGAGATTAACTTTTTAAACGAAGGTGTATATATTGTCCTTGTATGGACACATCAATTCTCCTTGTAGTAACTACCTTTATAAGCTTGTTGGTCATCTGGAATATGGATCTGTGCTTGTAAATCAGTAGGTGAGAAAAGAAGAAAAGGGGAAGGGGGAGGACATGGGTGAGGTGGGTAAGTCTAGGGGTGGAGGCTTTATAGCTTTGGTGTGTTTATAGCTCAGGTCAGTATATAGATCAGTGTAGTATACAGAGATAGAAAATGTCACCTTGATTAAAGTCCCTCTCAGTTAATTGTGTCCTGTACCAGCCTAAGTGACTGTACATTGACTTTATGACTGCCGACAATACACATCGGGCTGCTGGGCCTTATAATCTCCAAGCCATCCAATCATGTGAGCCTCAACACACCCTGTCCTCCACCCCTAGCAGTCATGTGACCCTCAACACACCCCGTCCCCCACCTCCAACAGTCATGTGAGCATCAACATATTACGAAAACTGTGTCCGAAAAACTAAATACACCCCTGTACTTTTTTCCATATTAATTAAGCAATTCATTTGAGCCAGGTGCTAATCAAGTGCGCTTCATTATTTAATCGTCAGGAAGTACTACCAAACCTATATAAAAGCAGAAACCTTTATCAGTTTGGTCTGGAGAATTCCGGTTTGCATTTGCATCTTGCCAGGGGCGGGGGCAAACACAGGATTTGTAGAGGGAAGTTTCCACACTACGCCACCAGTGGGCGTGACCAGCATGCATGGGGGCGTGGCTATAATATTAGACAGTGCTTGGCTGCTCTCCAACTCTTCCTATCCCCATAATATACATAGGAAATGCTGCGTGCACTACTGTTAGGTGCAGCTCTCCCTTTTCAAGCAGGGGTAGGGTCCAGCCACCTCAATTATACAGTGCCCCAGGCTTGGAGGGGGGTTTCAAGGCACTAGGTACCCCCCCCCCCCCCCTTCGTCGGTTTGCCTATGAGGGGGAAATGACATCTGCAATGATCTCGGAGAAGCAGTTGCTCATCAGTCTGGAAAGGGCGTGCCAGCGAATTCACCAAAACATCAGAATTCACTCTATCATTTTTGTTCCATTCAGATGCATCTCTTGCATGCATTTATATACATGGGCTTAGAGTGCTCATTTATAATAAATATATTCCTGTAATCAATACATCAATTTAACTATTGTGCACAACAGGGCTACAACAAAAGTAATATTATTGTACTCTGCACCTAATTATTACGAATCAAAAACTTTGCTTTAAACAAATCGACTTATAAAATACTTCTAAAATGCTATTAGGCATCAGCAGTGTGAATATAAGTACACGTTTCTTTCCCCTGCTCAATCCATTAATGAGCAATCAATGAGAAAAGTTGGTAATTTAGATTGCCTTTTTCATTGTTTTGTGCTCTGCGTTAGATACACAAGATATGTTTAGTTTTAGAAAGTAATTCCCATTAAAAATCAACCACTGAAAATAAAACTGGCTAAAACACTCGGATCTGTCTTCCTGGCCTAATGCTACAGTCTTTAAAAACGTAATAAGGATTTACCACCTAATTGTGTGCTTAAAATAAGAATAGATAAAATGCTTGTTGAATCTTCCCTGTAATTAACTCATCTTTTAGAGTGCAGCCTCTCAGGCTCTCTGTTAGTGCCGTTGTGCCTCTCGTGCACGCCTGGTTTCCAATGCGTTCAGATAGTTTTGTGCCTCCAAATAGCCGCTAATGTTATGGATGCCCCAGATTAAGGTTGCCTTGGGTGCGCACGTTTGGGTGCATGGTCGTGATGTCACTTGCGCCGTTATTTAAACCTGTTCAGAGCCTTAATAATTATTTAAAACTTGAGATAATGTTAAGACAAAGTAATAATAAAAATAAGATGTAGATTAAGGTTAAATGTACTTTTAAATTGACATCCTGTCACTACACTCAAGAGTCAAGCAAGAGGATCATCATTCAGTTTGACCATACATGTATACAGGGGCTGGGTCAATGGGCCGCCTGAATTTTTCCCCTTGAAATGTTCCTAATAGGCTGCTGAGAGGGGTCTTGCCCTCAAGGTAAAATTTTCCAGCCCTCCTCTGCATGTGGATGGCCAAATCCGAACATCTATCTCTCAATTCCAGCTGCCGAAAATGCTTAGCCTCTTTGGCCTGGTAGGAAGTTAACCACACACACAAGATGGTAGAGGTCATCTTCTGACCACATTTACCATCTTGCCCGATAATGTACAGTTATGTAACATGCATTTTTGGGCCACATGTTGTACAATATCTGGGCGATTGCCAGCTCTAGGATAGGTTGTGAAACATGGTGATTAGATGAAGCATATACTGTAGAAGGAAATGTGCTTTTTCATTTTTGTTCCCTAAAATACATTTATTAGGATGTTATTATTGTCTACTGTACATAAAATAAATGTTTACCGTCGATCCTTATTGCAAACACATGTACTAGCATACATACACAGCCATCATCCCTAGTAATTGGCACTCACACCCGACCTGTAGCTGGTACAAGTGATACAACTGAAAATCACGCACCTTAGAGATGCCCAAAGCTTGAATCTGACGCTGCAGGTTGCGCTCGAGCTTGGCACGCCCTTACTGTACATTGGCTAGTGCCCTTGAAATAATAGGCTGCAGTATGGATAGATTGCACTTGAAGATTAATTGGATGCTGCTGCGCTCTCTGGAATATATTTTTAGTTTCTGGGCATGCCCAGAGTGAATTTATGCAAATTATGGCATGGATCGGTATTGACGTTCCTTAACGAATCAGGTCTCGCGTGTTTTCAGTGTATGTTTATAGTTTTTTATTTGAATGTAATATAATTGTCCTACAATTTCCCTTAATGTAGAGGCTTGCCGTTTTATAAATACTTTAGAGATTGGTTTGGGAGAATTGGGGCATGATTTGGGCAGATAGGGATCTCATTTCCCTAAATTTTCAAGTTTACAGAGATATGTAATAATAATCATCATTATCATCAAGGCTATAAAGTAATAAGCAATAATAAAAGTAAATAAAGCTGCCGAATATTAGAAGCAAGCTGCATTTTCAAAACAGCTCATTTGGATATGAGCCTCATTGTACACTTGCAGCACAATTTTGCACGTTTCACTAGAGAAATATGGGCCTTAGTGTTAACACTCCAACCCCAACCCCCATCATCGTCCCAGTCTATTCACCCCTCGAAATGCATATTTACTAATACAGTGCAGAGCACTGAAGCAAATTGCAAAACTCCAAGATTCTAGCGTCAAAACGTCTCAACGTCTCGCCTCAGCCTGTTTGGCTGCAAAACCGTTCACGTGAAATTTTGATGCAATTTCACCCGTCTCTACCAAGTATTCAATGGGTCACTGATAAGCTTTATAAAAGATAACACTCTTGCATAACATTTACATACATTACAGGCTTTGTCAATGTTTCGCTTACACCATTGTTCCATGATTGCTTTTCCCCTTTGAGTCTATATTGATTTCATGTATTTTTGAAGAAGCTTCGATGACAAGCAACAGTCAGCTCTTCTCCAATATTAAATCCAGTGCTCTGCACTGGGAACATGTTTATAATAAGCTGACCGGTGATTACAAAGGAAATGGTTCTTTTACTTTTCGTACTCCCACCCCAGACATGTACTCTATATCACTGTTTTTGTGTTTCTCTTGTGTTCAGCTGCTCCCTGCTTGAAGACTACAGATGGCCTTTTGGAAACAGAGCCATTTATCTTGAGCATTAAATAATTGGTTTTAACAACTAGAATAGTAGGTAATTTATCAGCATCATCTCAGCTCTGTAGTATATACCTCAACAGAAAGAATTGGCTTCCCTGCCTCAGTCTGGTGAAGAGAATTTTCAGCCTCATAATGCACCAGAATAAAATGAACTTTGATAGAACTTCATCTGCTTCCAGCATATTTTTATGCAGCCTGAAGATTACTAATCACGGCTTTCAGTGAAAAGGCTATTGCATCTATTCTATTGTGTTGTGTTATATATCTGTTATGATACCGTGATCAGAGACAGGGGTTGGAGTAATATTCCTCTTTCATGCAGGAAATGAATGTATTGATCAGCAAACTTGAACTATCAGCATTTTACATTTGGAGGACCTGCAATTGCACCAATTTTGGCATACAAAAGGGGTGGGGCTTACTAGAAAGGAGGTGTGGCTAGGTGGGATATGCAGGATTTGTTTAGATAGCAAGAATGGCCTCTTATATCCTAATTTTCAGGAATATTAGTGGCTATGTTTTTGTACTCATAATTTGAAGATTACAGTTTCAGGGGCAAATTGAGAGTTAAGGGGTAGATTTATCAAACCTTGTAAAAAAGAAAAGGGGAGATTTGCCCATTGCAACCAATCAGGTTCTAGCTATTGTTCTCTAGAATGGACTAGATAAATGATAGCTAGAATCCAATTGGTTGCTATGGGTAACACCTACACTTTTCCTTTTTAGAAGGTTTGATAAATCTTCCCCAAGTGTTTTCTTACCTTTTTTTTGTGAAAAAGTAAAGAGTCTGGCATTCTCCCTGATGCTGAGCCAGTACAAGATGTGGTTGGCTTCACCATCTGTGGCATAATGACACAGTTCAGAAATTGTGTCCTATGTCCATGTATTTATGCCTATGGAGGTGGCCATTTTCATGGAGACCAAGATTTAATCACAGACTGACAGGTAAGACAACATGACTTCAGTAATGGAGACAGAAATGTAAATGACACATCAGTCTCTGAAGATTCATTAGTTGCTTTTCTTTAACGCATAGTTGCCTACTCTCCCAGGAGACTCCTGCATATCTGGGAGACCTCCCAGGAGAGCAGGGCAACCTCCTGGCTCTGGCCCCTACAATAGATAAGGGGGGCTTTATGATGCAAATATTGTGTTATCTTAGCCCCGCCCCCTGCTGTAATTGGCCGAAATTGTGACAATCGTTTAGGGGGCAGGCTCAAAATGATGCGATTCGTCAAGCCCCGCCCCCGCACACCCACAACCACCGGGATCTCCCTGAAGCCAATGAGAAAAAGTTGGCAAGTATGAGTAATAGCTTTAATGGCTGTATTTGTCTTCACCGGCACAGTTACATAGTAGGGTTGGAAAAAAGACAACCTAAAATCTTAGTGGCTCATTCAAAGCTGGATGCATTTGTGCTCCGAAAATACATAGGGAAAGTCTACATAAAAATGTATTTACTTACGTGAGTATGTTGAGTCAGAGGCATTTCATGATGCATCTAGTTCAAAACAAGTAGTGTTTGCGCCCGACGTACATCAGACACCTTACGCCTAACATAGCGTAGACATATGGCTTGGCAAAGTTAATAGTAAATCCAAAAGTCACGTTATTCTATTTATACACAGCACAATAATGTAATAAAGTGCCATACACAAGAGAAAAATGTTTTGACAGCTATTAATAAATGCAAAAGCATTTTCCATACAAAGTGTAATTAGATACAAACACATCCACATCCGTTGTTTACATTTTCAAAATGAAACGGAATCTTCTTTAATGCAGTAGTCCAAATGGAAGTAATGTGAACAGAGGGCCACAACTTGTTATCATATAGTCATAATGCTAATGAATTACATTCTATCTGCTTGAGAGGTGAATACATTGTCTAGCTAGGTAGCGTTGCTGATTTTCATCATCATCATCCACGAGTAATGTTTATCCAGCATTCCAGTACGTGCAAGAGTATTGTCACTTAAATGGCATATCTGGGGCACATCTGGGGATGCCACAATGTCTAATAATGTCTCATTTGCATGAACACACCCTTAAGGGGTAAATTTCTATGCAATAATGTAAGTATTGTGTCAGACGTATGCCAACTGTAAATGATTCCCTAATTAAGGTCATAACAGAACCCCTAGTATGACAGGTTGCTATGACTTAACCTCACAGGGGAAGGGAAATATTTCTTCTGGACCAGTACCTGACAATCTGATAAATTCTCGTAGATCAATCACCCCAGTACTGTCCTCTACTTATTATAACTACCAATTTAAATTTCTTGAAAGATATCTTATTTCAAAATTTGTCTTCTCCAATTTGCCATCTCCAATTCACATGGCAAGGAATTCCACATCTCAACCACTCTTACAGTAAAGAATCCCTTCCTATCTTGGTAGGAAGGGATTCCTTTCTTCCATGCGCAACTGAAAACTCTTTGTTCTTTATGGCCCTATGGTACAAAAAGCTAACTAGGCAAATCTTTATATTGATCTCAGCTATATTTATATGTATTACTCAGATCACCTCTAAAATGCGATTATTTTTTTTTCAAGTGTAACCCAAACAACTTTTTTTCATCTTCTCTTTATAATTTTACTTTAGGCTGCCCCGTCAAGTGTCCTTCATACATTACAATGAGGTTCTAAAATTTGTTACCTCTATTCAAGATGTGGTCTAACAGTGAGTTATACAGTGGCACTATTATGTTTGCAGCACAAGCAGTAATCCCTCTTTTTTAGGCATAACATGATTATTGGTCCTTTAGCGGCTGCTGCCTGGTACTGTGTGCTGCTACTCAGATTTCTGTTAACAGTATTCTTAAATCCTTTTACTTATACTTATACAAACTGACACAGGTGTTTTCTGTCTACAATATCTAAAAAATGTCTACAATTTCTAAAATACCCTCAGTGTATTAAATTCCGTAATAGGTGGTTCCACTTTTTTTGCAATATACATTCTGCAATTGATGACAGTTGAGCCAAAAATGAAATCAATATTTTTTCATGACTTTCAACTACCTGTCTTGCTCCATCTAGTCCTAAATATTGCGCAATATACGTAAACTAGTTTACTATAAAAAAAAAATGGAAGAAGTAATTCTAATTTGAAGTAAAGACAGATCCAAGACCCCAATCCCTTCCCAAGTTTAAGGAATTTGTGTGTTTTACTATTTTCATTTTGTGAGTATTTCTGCACATATAAATGTGTGTACAGATAGCAAATAAATGTTAACTGGACTGCAGAAAAGGGTGCCACTAAAAGTACAGGATGATTTCTGATCATCTCCTGAGCATCTGTAAGAAATCAAGTCCTTTTACAGGAAGAAAGATTGTCTTCAGCTGCTTGCAAATCATGGACCATCCCATTAAATGAGCCTTTTTTTATTTTATTTTCTATGGAATCTAAATGGATTTTATTTAGGATAGAATTTTATCAGCACAAAATACTTTGCAATATCAAAAACAAAAACAAAAGCAAACCTGTTATGCGTTTTTCTTATTTAATTACAAAAACAAGAGACATATGATAACTGATTCCGTGATATAAGGAAATAAAATTGAAATTTCCCAAGGGCTGAATACTTTTTCTTTATAGTAAATTATATTGCATCTTGCACATGATTGCCCCCTGCCTGCAGGAAACCACAAACACCCTAATCTGAAAGGCTACTGCCATTAGACGATTGAAATGGTACATACCCACCCCTGCGGATGTGTAGATTATAATTGGTACTCACCAACCCCCTGCAGATGTGTAGATTATAATTGGTACTCACCAACCCCTTGTGGATGTGTAATTGGTATTGACCCACCCCCTGCGGATGTGTAGATTGTAAATGGTACTCACCCACACCCTGTGGATTTGTAGTTGGTACTCACCCACCCCCTGTAGATGTGTACATTATAATTGATACTCACCCACCCCCTTCGGATGTGTGGATTGTAAATGGTACATACCCACCGCCTGTGGATGTGTAGTTGGTACTCACATACCCCGTTCAGAGGAGTAGATTGCAATTGGTACTTACCCACCCCCTGTGGATGTGTAGCTGGTAGTCACCGACCCTCTTCGGATGTGTAGATTGTAAATGTTACTTACCTACCCCCTGCGGATGTGTAGTTGGTATTCACCCACTCCCTGCAGCTGTGTAGATTGTAATTGGTACTCACCCACCCCCTGTGGATATGTAGATGGTACTCACCCACTCCCTGCAGATGTGTAGATTGTAACTGGTACTCACCCACCCCCTACGGATGTGTAGTTGGTACTCACCCACCCCCTGTGGATGTGTAATTGGTACTCACCCCCCCCTGCGGATGTGTAGTTGGTACTCACCCACCCCCTGCGGATGTGCAGATTGTAAATGGTACACACCCATCATCCTGATGAGTAGCTCTATGATCTTACTGTAAAAATGGGCATAATTGCACCAAATATAGTAATATGACATCGCAGCATGGCTTACTGCACCGAGAAAAGGTGTAATATTGATCTAAATAGTAAGGCAAGGAGAGCAATGTATTCTAAGTGCTACAATAATGGCTGCCCCAACTGTACTTTAAATGTGTTCAATTTTAAATGCTTTACTTGACAGCCTTACCACATACAAATCACAAACATTAAAAGGCCGTGTTTAGCATATGACTAACTGAATTTAACGCCATGAGTGCACCCAACACATTGACACTTTTACAAATATTTCATGATCCACAAATCCTACTTGTCCCATTATTGATGCCTCAAGCATGCACCGAGTGAATACCTCCAGCATAGGGTACACATATTGTTAAATGCCAGTGTGGAAGTATCCTAAGATTGATTAAAACACCATTAGCTAAATGGAATGGATACTAAAACAAACTTATCTAACAGTATAATAAGCAATAACGGCCATTAGTTTGTAAAATTCAAATTCAATAAACAATAAACAATTCAATTCAATAGAAGAAGCCTGGATCTATCATTGATAATGTTACTAATACTATTATTAATACTATTACGACCAACTGTTGCCGCATTGACAACCGGCGTTGAATGACAAGTACCTGCTGGCAGAGTCCTTGGTTGTCTGCACAACACAAGCAGCTGATAGCTTAAATATGCATTCAGATTCCTCACCATATGGTAAGTCGTACAAAATGCTTCATCGCTCCATTCATTATTACCCTATAATTCTCAGTTTTCCCTCATCTAAAAGATGAGATCAGATGCTTTTGGCAAAGACGTTGCATAAATCCAAACACCAAGGTATTGGGGTTATATTACTGAAGTGGGCATCATAAAAAAATATTGCTCGTAGAAGAACAAAAAAAAAAAATCAGGAATTTTCGGAGCTCATCTTGCTAAATAAAATAAGGTTATGTGAATATTAAAGGCTTATTTAATGGGAGTTGAGAATGAATGGTCCCTTTGTTGCCTAAATGACAGTGAGGAGAAGGCGACTGATGACCGAGCCAACACTTAAGAGTCTCACCAGCGCATCCTCTTTTATAAGGATCTTGTTGGACTAAATGTTCCCTTTAAATAACATAATATAATAATTACTTTTGAGCAAGTATTACTTTGAAAACCGTATATTTGAAAGTAAAAAATAATAGTGGTTGGACTAAATGAATTTATTATGTGGCAACTTTATATACCAGGGATAGGCAACCTAAAACAATTCTGGGGCCGCATGGGTGGCCCTCTAACCTTCAAAAGGGCCGCACATTAGCCTTATTTTCAGGCACTGGTGGCCGCATCACATGACAGGCGATGCGGCTGCAGGTAATATTAAACAAAAACATGTATCCACGGCCCCCCCCCCGGCCCAGCTCGCCCCTGCTGGTATATACTGTATCAGGGTCACCTATTGATATACATTGTGATGTGTTTTCCATTTTTATATTTATAATGTAAAAAACGTAAGCAGGCACAACAATTAACTAACGTTATTTAATGCTATGTATGCATCATTGCATATTGCTGCTTGTGTTACGATGTTTATTATTACTATCTATGGTGTCATTTGTGCAAATTGCTATATATAAAACTTTATTGTTACTTTCAAATTCCTTTTCCATGCAGGTGCGTCCAACTGAGTCCATAGATCTTGTGGAGTTCTGTCTCCGTCCACATGAACCATGGGTATTTAACTCTCAAATAGTCTTAGTTTAGTATGAGCCTGTTGAAGGTCCATCGTTACCCTGAAACGGGTTGGGCATGAAATCCCGGAGGAAGAAATACAGACGCTTATCCTTCCGACATGAAATGGCAGACAGGCTAAATGCTGGTATTTCAATTTGACTGACACTGATAAAATATCGACATTGTGTTTGCAGACAGTCACAATGCCAACATTAAATCAGCATTACCAGCCACAAAATAATTGGGCCCCCTCCCTAGGGGTACCCATGCCAGTGCTGACAGCTCTAGGGCTCTTCCCACACCCCTGGGCGGTGGGTGTGGGGTAATGAATGGTTAAAAATAAAAGAGATGAATGGAACGCTATTTTACATTTGCTGAACTACTGGTCCCAGCAAGCCCGGGCTGCCATGAACAGTAGTACTAAAAGCACCAGCATGCCCATGGCTGCCAGGGCGTGCTGGCACTTGTGGAACCACAAGTTCCTCATGCCCTGAGACCTAGGGCTCGCTGAGCCATGTAGTGCACCAAAATCAAATGTAAATAAAAGCCACCCCTCATTCAAACCACAATATTTTATAAAAATAAAACAAACCCCCATTCATACTTTCCACCTTTGGGGGGTATATTTACTAAACTGCGGGTTTGAACAAGTAGAGATGTTGCCTATAGCAACCAATCAGATTCTAGCTATCATTTTGTAGAATGTACTAAATAAATAACTAGAATCTGATTGGTTGCTATGGGCAACATATCCACTTTTTCAAACCTGCAGTTTAGTAAATATACTCCCTGGCCTTCATCTGCGCAATCCAATTTTATAAACTTTTAATCCAAAGTGTTGCTAAAAATTAGAAGAAAAAAACCAAAATATTCCAAGTGTCTTGAAAAAAAACATTTTGTCTTGCAGCTTGATCCCCAAAATAATCCTTTGGAACATGCTTGGCAAAAACATTAATTAGAATTACGGATGCTTAGGCTCGGTTCCTCGAGAACTGAACACACCCAAACTTAGAGGATCCGAGTACCGAGCCGGGCCGGCTTGGTACTCTCACGCGCCTTCAGAATTGAAAACGAGGCAAAACGTCATTGTTACGTCGTCAGATCTCGGGAGTTTTGAATTCCTTTAAGTGATCCAACATCACAGAGAGTGGCAGGGAGGGCAGACCCCCAGTTATCTTTTCTGCCACTGCTGTGTGCCAATGTGTCCTAGATGTGCTAGGAACTGCCGTGTGTTTGTGTCATTGCTCTGTCGCTTACCATC
The DNA here is from genome assembly GCF_038048845.1 of Mixophyes fleayi. Lineage (NCBI taxonomy): Eukaryota > Metazoa > Chordata > Amphibia > Anura > Limnodynastidae > Mixophyes > Mixophyes fleayi. Next base: position 30,181,286 of record NC_134411.1, read on the forward strand.
CAGACAGGTCACTGCAGTCTTTGTTTGAAAGTGTATGAAAATAATATTGTGACCTGTGAGGTGGTCAAAATTGACTGCAAATAACTTGAAATTAGTGTTTTTGAGGTAATGTAGGAACAAAAAAGACCAAAATTATGTGATTTTAGCATATTTTAGGATTTTTTCTAAAAAAAAATCCAAAACCAAAACCAAAACACACAAGGGTGGTTTTGCCAAAATCAAAACCAAATGCAAAACACAAAGCTAATCCAGATCCAAAACCAAAGCCAAAACCAGTTCACGGGGGTCAGTGAGCATCTCTAATTAGAATGGCGCTAAACTACTTCCTTACTGATAGAAGTCCGCTCCCTAATGAAATCCGACAGCCAACAAGTCTATTTATGACTAAGAGCTTTCGTCACTGACAGAGGGGGACTGTACATGAGGCCCTATATTTGAAAACTTACATTTGCAGAATTTATCATTTATTTTACAATCAATTCATTCTGCTGTGTGGTGTGTTTGGGGCAGGAGGGTGAAAACATAAGGTCAAATTCCACTGGCCGAAACTACGTGGCCAATTGCAGAAAGCAGCGACCTTATTCCAGAAATTATTTTTCCAAATTTCACTAACCTCTACTACAGGGTCTTTACAAGAACTGAAGAGCCCACCCCAGAGTTTGCATAATGTGAAATATTTTAATTCTTCTTCTCCTAGGATCTTGTGCATATCTCCATGTTTGAGTATTTTTTTTCCTGTCTCTTCTCCGCAAAACAATTTCTTTCAGAAGCAATCTCCAGGAAACATCATGTGCCATGTTATGTGGGACTCTAGCATCATGGTAACACATTGATTTTGTGTCAGAGAAGATGACGTTTCTAGGATAATGATATTCATCTATATAGACTGCAGTAGTCACTCAGAACCTGGATGAGTTCTGCATCACTGGTTCAGAAGCCAACGCTGCATTATAACATCTCCTTGATCAGGGAATTTTCACCTGAAAAGGAGAAAAAATAATCTACCGTCTATATCTACAAAGCCAGATTGCTTCACTCGGCGCTCCCAACAGCCTACTGCACTCCATGGAAAAGCGACATGAATATGTATAATATATAGACTATAATTAAATAGATATTTTAATATAATTGCACAGACGCACTCATCTGTGAGATAAGTGTCACCACATGATGTAATAGGCTGTTTATGTGTCGTTACCTGCATACATGTGAGAATTCATCTGCACGTTCCTGCTCTATAGACGAGCGTGTGGAAATCCCCAAATGCAATCTCATGTCACTGTACCATTTGAACCAATTCAATTTGCCACGGTTGTGTGGGTCAGCAGATGTGTGCGACTTGATGATGTACAGCCTACAACTGTATAAGGCTTAGTTATCAGATAATAAATACGGTGGAAACGATAAATTTGTGCCATGAGAAAATATTATTATAAATGATTTTCCAACAGGTGCTTGATTTTTTACTAGTAGCATGACCATAAATATTGTAGCAAACTACATAACAAGGGCTGTGCCATGAGAAAATATTATTATAAATGATTTTCCAACAGGTGCTTGTTTTTTTACTAGTAGCATGACCATAAGTATTGTAGCAAACTACATAACAAGGGCTGTCTCTACCATATATGGCTTGTAACACTCAGCACTGGGGCATGCTGGGCTGGGGGGCAGGGGGGAATCTGTCCCCCACTGGCCGGTCCCATAGTGGCCTACCTTGGGCTGGGCCACTGGGCCACCTACATTTTTTTCCCTTTAAAATGTTCCTAATAGGCTGCTGAGTCGAGTTTTGCCCCCCCCCCTCCCCAAGGCTAAAATTTGCCAGCCCCCCTGCTTAACACCTTTCACTGCCTTAAGTGTGTTTTGATTTTCCACCCCAGTTGGCTATTACCATTTATTACAATATTATTTATTTTGCAAGAAATATTTTCTAATCTACCCAACACATTTCAGATTCTCCAGGAAAATAGGTCTTTATTTTGGCACCAAAGATGAAAAAATATTTTTCTTCTTCTTATTGACTTTTTTTAGGACACATGAGTGTGTGTTAAAAATTAAATACACACTTATATTTATTTAGATTTTGTAAAGCATGGAGTACGTAGCTTAAGTGTCATTAACATTATCTAACACTAGGGGTGCTGTGGGGTTAGTTGTATGGGCCACATTCAGTACAAGAAATGCTGCTACTTTATGTTTTAGTGCTATTCCATATAAAGACAGTAGGGTTCATTTAACAGTTGCCTTAGGGTGTAACATTGGCACTGAATCACATTAACCAATCAGACTCTTGTTTTCATTGGTTAACTTGCATTAGATAGACAAAGGCTCATTTCTGATTGGTTGCTGTGTTACACTGTTAATTTTACACCGAAATACAATGTTACTTCCTTGATTACAACAGTGATCCTGAAGGTTTACAGTAGGTTGTACATGCAAAGCAGAGCTCAGCTAAAGGGCAGGATGGTACACGGTACACAGCAGAAAGCAGAGTGACATTTTAGCTGATATCCTTTCAGATCTGCCAATTTGAATTTTGATTTTTTTTTGGGTTTTTAAAGCAAGATCATAGGGACCTTGAGCATACAAACATTTGGCACTGTGTGCTGCAAAATTAATGCATTACATTTACAGGAAAATAGTTAAATGAACACGGTGTTGGTGCAAAATATGATATATGTTGTGTAATAGATAGGAGGGAAGATAGAATTTCTTTCTTAGCGGTCCTTACACCAGCTTGTTGGATCGGCTGTAAAGTTAGAAAATTAAAAATAAACGTTTGAACTTTAAATAGACAAAAAAATTGAGCTACATTTCAGCAAGGAAACAAGTTTGATCGCGTTGGAGGTGATTCAAACATGTTCTAGTGGATACGGCTGCAATATAGTATATTGCTAACGATTTTTCATGTACATTAATGTTCACTTTTTAAATTTTACAAAGCTGTAAATTGTAGCTATTTACACTCAAACAGGCAACATTTTATAGTTTATCTTTACATATTTAGCTCTAACCATGAAATTCAACTGCAGACTGAAACTTTGACTGCAACAGTCAAACCCAAATAACACCAGCCCAAAAATCCCCACGTTTGTGGCTTTCAAACCACATTCGATTTAACTTTACAGTTAGTAAATGATATAATGTTGGCTATAGCCCAGGTAACCTAGTTCCAGCTATATCAATAAATGGAGTAAGAAATACCATAAAGTGAGGCTCTTCGGGAACAGTCCCGGAGCAGGTGGCCTATATGAAAAATGGTGCACAGGAAACCATTGCTGTACTTACAAACTCACCAACCCTTCTGGAATGTCCGGGAAACTGCAGAATTCCGGATAGGTCTCCCGGACTCCTGGGAGAGTGGGGCATCCCATATCTGCCCACTTCCTAGCGAAGTAGTCGGTACTAGAGCCGCAATGACGCAATTCTTAGGGAATTGCGTCATTTTGGCTGCAAAGCGACGCAAATTGTAATCTTTTGCAAGCAATCACCTGTCACTGCTATTTTTCAAGTAGCATTTACAAAATGAAAGTACAGTAAATATCTTATTGGTTTTATTGGGTTACAGCGTATTTTCCTATGCAGCCGATTATATAGATATTCCCACCTGATTCCAAAGCAATAAAACAGCGAGAGGAAAATAAGGTAATTGAAATGATATTGTTATAATTTCCATCACAGTAACCTATGTTTAAAAGCATTAAAATGCAATCATTGTGTCAAATTAAGAAAAATAAACTGACTTTATCTTGAAAAGCAGAGAAATACGGAAAACATATGAAATTACCTGCTTTAATTGTCTCCCATACAGACCTGTGTGTCTCGGCCTGTCTTTCTCTCAATTAGACGCGAGGTGTCTCCGGAACGTCCCTATAGAGGTGCGAAGGAAAATGAACGGAGAGTTCTACCGCAATTCTACAGTAATTGCCAGCAATGTGCGCGGCTTGATGTCCGTCTGCCATGTTGCCGGCAGTTAAGTCTCCCGCTAAGGGTTAGATTTACTATCGCTTCTAAAAAGTAAACGTGAAGGTGTTGCCCATAGCAACCAATCAGATCCTAGCTATCATTTATCTAGTATATTTTTGAAAATGATAGCTACAATCTGATTGGTTGCTATGGCAACACTAGAACATTATAGCTAGAACCTGATTGGTTGCTATGGGCAACACTAGTACATTGTAGCTAGAATCTGATTGGTTGCTATGGGCAACACTAGAACATGATAGCTAGAATCTGATTGGTTGCTATGGGCAACACTAGTACATTGTAGCTAGAATCTGATTGGTTGCTATGGGCAACACTAGAACATGATAGCTAGAATCTGATTGGTTGCTATGGGCAACACCTACACTTTTACTTTTAAGGATATCTACCAGTAACTTAGGATTCTCCTATATTCCAGAGAATGCGGTAATATACCTGCTCTCCTACAACCAGTAGCCAAACTGGCAGATCAGCAAACAGGTAATAATTATTACAGCATTTACATGTATAGATGGAGATTAACAAGCTGACGTGTTTGGATACACTGAAAAACTCACCCAAAAAGTATTTAATGTTAATATCTCTATATATGAATAGTGTAGATTATACCCAACCAGGAAAACTATCATGTAGTTGTCTAATATACTAATAATAGTAATATATTTTATTTATAACGCAGCACTGTACATTGAAGGGATCATTACATAAATAAATAACATATAAATGACGTAAAACAGACGGTAAAGATGAACATAGTCAAATGAGTAGAAACATTGTCAGGTACCAAAAGTAGCCAGATTGGCATTTTTGTGGCGCTTTGGGTAGGTACAGTTGGTAGGAATATAGTATTGGCACAAGAATATGGAAACAAGCAAATGAAGTATAGCTATACATTCATTAAATATTCATGGACAGTAGACTACAACACACAACATTTTTAGATACGTCATTTATGCACACACACAAACATGGACACGCATATATATACACACACACACACACACATTGTAACAAAAGGAGGCATTTGGCTGGCAATATGCAAAGAAAGCAGGGAAGTAGACCTATGTATGAAAAGCAATGGTTTAAGTTTGGTTTAACTTACATGACTTGAAATCCCTCCTCTCAGCAAACAGACAGGGTGTGTGTCTGTCAGAATTACAGAGCCAGTGATGGGCGTTTCCTTTTAAAGAGAAGGTGGGTGTGTCACCTGTCCATCAAGCTAAGGCTGGGGGAGGAGTATCAGGTATAAAAGCTTGTTTATATCATTTGTGCAGGGAGATCAATGCTGGGTAAGCTAGCTGATCCTGAGAGAGAGCTGGACTATGTATAGCTAGCGTTTAGGGTCTCCAAGTATTGCTGTGCAAGTATACAGTGTCAAACATTTACCATCCTGACAATAAAGCACCATAAAAAGAAAGAAGTTGTTCGCGTGTGCTTCTGCAGTAGCGGCCTCTTGCCACAATATATACACATATATATTGAGTGCAACCAATTTCCCTTTACATAATAATCATAAACAGTAAAGGAACAATAAGGCAAAGATTAAATTCTGCAGTTCATGCAGTACTTTCGACTAAACATATATTTACTGCTGGCTTTACGCCTTATTTTTACTCCTGGCAAGAACTTTTCTCCAAAGAGACTTACGAGCTTCATGGGCGGTAACTAAAACTTGGCTCGCCAATATCCCGCCCATGAGGACCTGTCCTGTCTATGTGCAGTATAAGTGTACAATAAATACTTCTTTCAAACCTTCACAGGATCCTCATGATCTCTGAAAGATCAAATCTAGTTTAGACTTATATAGCAGAAGGCTAAGCGTACAATCTGCAACAAATTCGAATTTCCAGATGTTTGCATGGGGTAGCCTATTAAACAAGTATCGTGGATGTACTTGTTGTATTATCGCCATCTCTGCATTAATACAATTTCAAAACAAAGCAAGTTTTTTAAGGACTGAACATTTTTAAATATTTCTAGGAGGTTTTTTTTAAAATAAATTTAACCTATATTTCAATTTTGTATTTATTTTTCCCTTATAATTGAAACTATAGTTTTCAATTATAGTTGATATATATAGTATAGTTTACAACACAACAGCAGTGAACTCATTACCTGGTACAATCGCTGCTAAACCAAATGGTAAATGTGATTCACGTTTATGGTTTACCATTGAATTTACCTTATACTGCTGTTATACTTAGCAATACAATAATGAATAATTACAGATGAGCTCTACAGAGAACTCTCTAATAATATACAATGTGTTTCACCTCAATGGCTCACTGCAGACAAGTAAAGGATTAGTGCGCTAAGCCAGATATAAGTACTTTGATACAAAGTATACAGATAAAGTAACTTAATGCAAAAAGTAGCACATTACAGAAAAAGCAACACAAGTTTTATTCTTCGCTCAGTCCTTATTGTTTTCTGGATTGCAGAATAGATATCAAGCACAGTTTTCTCTCTAGCAATATGCACTTCACATCAGCCAGACAAGGTGAATAAACTTAGGCCATATCAACCAATCAGATGCTAGCTATCATTTCTCTAGTGCATTCTAGAGAAAGATCGCTATAATCTGATTGGCTGCTATGAGCAACACCTCCACTTTTCCTTTTTAGAAGGTTAGTTAAATCTACCCCTTAGTTTTAAAGGTCAGCCCATGTTACCCATACAAGCAGAACTATATGTACGTTTAATGATATAAATAATTGAGGCAGAATAACATGGAAAATAAGTTTTTCACTGGAATTGATAGCCATAATGTAGAAGTATGAGCCTTAGTTATAGCACTCTAGTTCTGAGAGATATAACCAGACTAGGTACCGAAGTTAGGGCAACTTAGAAACTTCTGATTGCGAAATGATATCAGACTTAATTAAAACATTTCCAATATTTATAGCATGTTTAAAGGGAGGAGGGTCCCTAAACAACTTGTCGAATATTGCGCAAGACGGGTGAGGTACGTGTCCCCGACTCTGAGTAGAGCGACAAGGACTTACCCGACTTGATAAGGTAGCAGGTGGCAATGACGATAGGATAGGAACAGCGAAGCTTTGAATGAGTAATGCAGGGAGTTTGAAAATGTACCAAGTAGAAGGGTTGCTGTAAAATGTTTTACAAAGTGCAGCTCCCTGCATTACTAATTAAACCCCCCTAATAATAGTACAGTTCGAGAAAGTCACATGACTTTCCGTGTGCCGGCTTCGGCATTGATCGCGATTCTGCAAAGTCCTCTTTTCAAAGCTGCGCTATTCCCATCCTGTCGTCATTGGCACCTTCTTCTTTATCAAGTCGGGTAAGTCCTTGTCGGTTTAGTGGTAGTCGCACAAGACACCTCCGAGTAATATATTGTAAAGTACGTTTCATACACCGATTTGCTCGCTCAGAGTGCCCTGCTGTCAGAGTGCCACTAGTGGGCGCCAGTGAGTAGAGACGGGCGAATGGATTCAGCAGATTGTGAAATTCGGCCAGATTTAATTGATTTGGGAATCGATCCAGATGTGCCTAAGATTTGTTTAATAATTTACGCCCCATGGAGAGTCAAAACAACTGCAATCGAAGGCAAAGAGGCCAATTGCCAACTATCAACAAATATCACATGCCTATAATAGAGCTTACAGACCCTCTAATTCTCAGTCTTCCAGGACTGTTCTAGGGAAAAACGTCTGTGAATGCTTTAATTTGTGATTGGAACCTTCATTGTGAGCTGTGACTTACCAATGGCCTCAGAATATTCTAATCATTATCTTCCATTCTGTTCTCTGCATGCACGGTTCCTGTACATCCTACTTAATTAGTCCTATAGTGACTCACAATCTTTAAAAGTCCAAAGGACTTGTGTAAGAAATTTTCATTGCATAAGTTGCTTATATCCCCCCCCCTTTATGTCATTCACAGTACTTAAAACCATTGTCTTTAATGACTAGTACCGGTGATAACTAATACAGTTCGGAACATCATGCCACGGAATGTTGACGAAAAGCTGAAATGTTGACGCAATTTTACTCATCTCTAAATATAAGAATTGTTAGAAGGCAAATACGTTTCAGTATGTTCAGTTACATAGAAATATAACACAGGGATATGATGCATAATTAATTATGAATATATTCATACGAAACAGACATTTGACTCTGAGGAGTCAATTACCCAGGCAATTACCCAGGCAATACATTGCTTGCTATCTTGCATTGTGTATTTAATACAATGCACTGATTGGCACAGGAAAAACATTTTTTTTTCTCTTTTTGTTATTAATCCCATTGGCTAGCTAAGTGTACATATGCCCAGGCATCACATTGCATTTCAATTGGTGTATTTCTTTGCTTTACTGCAAGTTGACAGGTGCAATTGTTTTTTTACTTCTTTATACTTCGGTATCACTAATCAGTTTATCCATGCCCTGTAAATGTAGGTTTTATTGTGTTAGAAACTCCAAATATCAGGTTTATTGTTTTGACAGTCAGTAACATTATAGTGAATGATAAAGTGTGAAGAGAAGAAAACTATCTCTCAAAACATGTATATATATGAGTCAAGTTCATGAAATCACGGGATAGCTAAACTATCATCATCATCATTTATTTATATAGCGCCAACATTGTCCATAGCGCTTTACAATTGGGGACAAACATAGTAAACTAATAAACAAACTGGGTCAAACAGACAAAGAGGTGAGCAGGCCCTGCTCGCAAGCTTACAATCTATGGGACAATGGGAGTTTGATACATGAGGTTAAGTCTACATTTTGCATTTCGGCCCAGCCAGGCTGCAAAGGTAAAAGTGTCTCATAAGCTAAATGATCCCGTCACACAACAATGTTGGTCAGGGGGTAGTTGTCTTGTGTGAAATTGTGTAACGGGTGGTAATAGGGTAATGTAGTGAGGTTGGGAGGGTGGTTGAGGAATATTATAAGCTTGTCTGAAGAGGTGGGTTTTCCGAGAACGCTTGAAAGTTTGTAGACCAGAGGAGAGTCTTATTGTGCGAGGGAGAGAGTTCCATAGAGTGGGTGCCGCCCGAAAAAAGTCCTGTAATCTGGAATGGGAGTTGGCGAGTTGGGGAATATTTAATATATGATATTACTGGATAGCTAAGCCATGTTGGTAGTTCAAATGATAATGAAGGCCCTGGACATGTTCGGACGTACGTCAATTTGCCCAACTCACGCTCACAAACAGACATTACGCCAATGAACATAAATGCAAACAATCCATGTCCAATTGCAAATATTACTTACTGGCGGATGGGGGGAGGGACGGAGCGAACTAACATAGGCCATGTACTGTAAGGACATTTCGATGCTGATGCAGACGATTGAAGTCTTGTGTTTCTCGTAAGTGTGCTTGGTTTCACCCACTACAGTGCAGGCATCAGTGGCGACCAAGATTGGTGACTGTATACAAGTCAAAAATTATCACAAAACAACTGTATGCAACTAAGATTGACTATAAATATAATGGGGGGTATTCAATTGACCGCAAGATATTTTTTAAGACCGTGTTAAGTCATTTTAACAATGTTTTTTTTTATCATTTTCGAGCGGGTTAACTTTACCCGCGATTCAATTCCATTTTTAACGCTCAGTTTTTTTTCATGAAACGGTCCTCCTGTAGATGGTCTATTGAAAGTACAGGGTGTGCAAGAGGCAGCCTCGTTAAATGTTATTCACTTGTTTTTTAACACAGCGTGTTAAACAGGCCAATATTCTGCTTTATCTCGCACCTCCTTGGGGTGTGATAAAAATTAAAAACCTAAGAAAACTATTTGAACATGTAAAAGTTGATTTTCTTGGGAAAAAATAAGGAAAAATAAAAAAACATTAAAAAAATTAAAAATAAAAATCACTATTTAAATATATTTATGTATGTTTTTAGTACAAATATGTATGTACTAATGTGTTTTGACATGGTATAGATGATTCTACAGTAAAACATCGTTAAATAAAAAAACATGTTAAAGAAAGTACTGTAATGTAGATATTATCAACTAGAATGGCTGTGGCTGTGTAATGCAATCTAATGTATGAAAATGTATGCCAATCCTTTCTTTGTGTTATACATGACCGCGTTAAACACTCCTTTTCCCTCCTCTTAGCTAAAAACGGTCGCTATAGCAGTTAAAAACCCACAGTAGTTTTGTTTTTTTTAACACTGCGGGGGAAAACAAAACTTGCAGTCAATTTAATACCCCCCCCCCCCAATGTGCTGTGTATATATAATACGCAGCGCTGTACAGAGAACTCACTCACATCAGTCCCTGCCCCATTGGAGCTTGCAGACTAAATTTCCTAATATGCACACACAGACAGAGAGAGACTAGGGTCAATTTGATAGCAGCCAATTAACCTACCTATATGTTTTTGGAGTGTGGGAGGAAACGGAGCACCCGGAGAAAACCCACGCAAACACGGGGAGAACATACAAACTCCACACGGATAAGGCCATGGTCGGGAATCGAACTCAGGACCCCAGTGCTGTGAGACAGAAGTGCTAACCACTAAACCACCGTTCCTTGTATCAGGTCTCAGCGGGTAGCTTAGTGCAGGATCCCTTGTCATTGGCATTTCATCCGCATGTTCAGTTAATATGTTCTTATTCATCCTTGATAGATTTGAAAGCGATCTGGGAGCAAAAAAATCTTCGAAGTTGCTCGATGAACATAATTTTTTTTGTAATCACCCTGTTTTTGGCATCAAGCACAACAGTTGTTACTTGTTTATGAATACATAACAAAGTCTTGTTTTTTTTCCCGTATTTTTTTTTTTTTTTGTGTGTGATAGACCAAAATGCCCCTGTGCTCTTCAAAGGGAGATCAAACAATCAAACGCAAAAGGAGAGATTATTCAGCTAGAAAGATAATTAAACCGGAGCTGTCAGAACTCCCGGGATATGTTTGCCCATTCTGAGCCGGGAGCTGGAAGTGAAGTTGATTTTGCTTTGACAATGCATCAAGCCAGATACAACAATCTGCTTTTTCCAATTCTCTCTATCTTTGTGGCATAAAACAGCACTAAGACTGGGTCTTACAAACAAGGGAAGCTCTTTATAAAAAATCAATAACAGAAGCCAGAACACTCAATCACACTCAATATGAAACTGCCAAAACAATTTTATTCACTGATCTGTCCAATAAACGGAACTTAAAATTGTTTAATTTAGCTGGCACGGTGTGTTTATTCGGAAGCGGGAGGTCCGTGGCAACAGATAGTATACAGTACAGACAGATCAAAAGATTATTAGTGTCAGCATTTCATTGGGGATTTGGCAGAGACGGGTTATTTATACCAAGGTAATCCCAAGTGCGCATTGCATGAGACATTTCGATGCAGCTTCAGAAAACATTTTGAAACTGTGTTTTGGTATGAGCATAACTTCCCCTCTCCTCTGACAGGAACACTATTTATAACCGCTTACAGAGCAAGTAAATACAGTATTGACCATTGACATAAGTCGAAATGCACCTGAAATCCTTCAAGTAGTTATGCTTTATACATAATGCTCCCAGCATGCTATCTGAACATTGCAGTAAATGAAAACCTGCAAAGCATTAAGGCAAGGCTCTGCCTTCAGACAAATTGACGTTATTGGTTGATAAATGCCTTTCTGCAATGTTTACTTAATCACCAAGACTTTTTATAGTGCACTGGTAGAACTATTTAAGTTTGCTTCTCTTAGACACGACACATCCCTGCATCTGTGGAAACGACAATATCCAATATATAGACCAGCGGTTCTCAAAGTGTGCGCCTCGGCTCCCTGTGGTTCCGCGGTGCTGTCACAGGGGTGCCGCGGCCGCTGTTTCAAAAGAAGAAGAAGAAGGGGGAAAAAAAAGAACTTACCAATCCAGCGCCGGATCCTCCTCCTCACTGTTCTCACTGACTGCCAGTTGTGACGTCATCACGTCCGACAGTGTCAGTGAGGAGCAGCAGCAGAGAGGAAAACAGGAAAGAAGACAGCAGAAAATGAGGAAAGAAGGTAGGTAAAGGAACGGAGAGTGAAGGGGACAGAGTGTGAGAGGCTGAATGGGGGGACAGAGAGAGTTGCTGAAGGGGGGGGAGAGAGAGATGCTAAAGGGGTGACAGAGTGAGATGCTGAAGGGGGGCAGAGAGAGATGCTGAAGGGGGGACAGAGAGAGTTGCTGAAGGGGGGCAGAGAGAGATGCTGAAGGGGGGACAGAGAGAGAGAGAGATGCTGAAGGGAGGTACAGAGTGAGATGCTGAAGGGGGGCAGAGAGAGATGCTGAAGGGGGGGACAGAGAGAGAGAGAGATGCTGAAGGGAGGTACAGAGTGAGATGCTGAAGGGGGGCAGAGAGAGATGCTGAAGGGGGGGACAGAGAGAGTTGCTGAAGGGGGGGACAGAGAGAGAGAGATGCTGAAGGGAGGTACAGAGTGAGATGCTGAAGGGGGGGACAGAGTGAGATACTGAAGGGGGGGCAGAGAGAGAGTTGCTGAAGGGGGGGCAGAGAGATACTGAAGGGGGGACAGAGTGTGAGCTGATGAGGGGGGGGGCAGAGTGTGAGCTGATGAAGATGGGGACACAGAGTGTGAGATGGCGAAGGGGCGCAGTGATATGATGAAGGGACACAATGTGATAGTGAAGGGGCCTAAGTACATCTTACGTTATTTTGATCCAACTACTTATAAAGCGGGACTACCCGGTAATTATTTTGGCTTAGGGGTGCCTTGGAAAATGATGGTGAACCTAAGGGTGCCTCGAACTGAGAAAGTTTGGGAATCACCGATATAGACGATAGTTTATTCTCTATGCTCCTCTTGGCCGACATAGCATTTATTTCTTAGCACTAATAGGAAGTTTACTAAACCTTTTAATTCTTGGAAAATTTTTAAATTGTTAGGATGGGAGGAGTGTAGGAAGCAGTGCCTGGTTGGGAGGGCCGTGGCTACAGTCCGCACAGGTGCTATACTTAGGACATTTTTGATGTCCTATGAAATCTAGACATCCCACTACTTTGACAGGAGGGTAGGCATTATATTTAAGTACCTGTAGCTTGGAACGGCTCTTGTTGGCTCTGCAACTTTTTATTGTTAAATCAGTAAGCAATCATTTGAATCTTGACCTCTTACTTCATAAAACTGTAAAAACAATGATTTTCGTAAATAAACCCCCCATTGATTGACGATGGCAAACTAGCACTAAAGTTGACGAAAGTTAACTCCTGGTCTATACACTGTGGAGGCAGACATTTTTTGGGCTGAACCTATATTTAGTAGAAGACAGCCTTTGTGCCTGAGGCCTCAGTGATGTCACTAGTTCTAAGTGATTTGATAGGCTGAATATTGGTTCAGCTCTCTAAATGGCTGATCTTACTGTTTTTACTATATGTAGGTGATGCGTTCACTTTAAATAACATGAGGATGAAATGGACATGACAGTTAATATATAGGTATAGGTATGAACATAGGAAGTTTTAATCCATTAATACTTTATTTTTAGAGCCTTAAAACTTGATTTACTCATTCAAGATTTGAAAAGATACTCTAAACCCACATCTCCCCTCCCCCCAAGGATGCTGTTCCTAGCCTCAACAACCATGGATTCTACTAAACGTCTGTGTTACGGTTCTCAGGAGTTTTCTATCAGTCAGTATTAGCGCTGGTTTTCCTATGGCATGGAGTCTAACGAACCCCCCGGTCTTCACCAAGAACGCCGCATGGCGGCATGGACTTTGTTGCCTGGGGTCGGCAGGTCGCGGTCCCTAGGTTAGCCCACTGACGTGATAGGAGACAGACGTTTGGTAAGAGGTCCGGCAGAATAAAGGGGAATAGAGGTTGTGTAGCACGGCACAGAGGAGCACGATCTGTTAGCTGAAGGAACACAGCACATGCAGAAGAATCCTAGCCGTATGCAGTGGAACTTCGGGTTGGATACACTGAGAGCATACCAAACTCAGGAGAGTCGCCGGGTCGGATACACAGGGGAGCAGGCAGAAGCATAGTCGATAAGGATAGCTGGGTCGGATACACAGGTACACAGGCAGCAGAGTAGTCAAAGGAGAGCCGGGCCGGATACACAGGAAAACACCAGAATGCAGCAAAGGGTACACAGGGAGAGCCAGATGCAAAGTGGTAACTTGTTGCTCTGACAAAGCTGCAGTGTCCAGGTGAGCTTAATATAGTCTGTAGATAGTAAAAGCCGCCTCCCAGCCACGATCATGTGACCGCCCAAAACCAGGAAGTGCTGCTGTACACAGAGACAGGAAAATCAGTAGCAAGAAAGCAAGTAAGTTTGTGACAATCTGATTGCTAACAAAAAAGAAAATTGACGATTGCCAATCAGGAAAGTCTGTGAAGAGAAATCTTAATGCATTGTGCTTGAAATTTCCACTGTCTGAAACTCAATTAAGAAATGGAAGTTAGGGGTGATGGTTGAAGGATCTGGAATACATATCATTTCATAGGACACACAGAATGGTTTAGCTGATAGCGGAGTACTAGTTCATAGGTCCACGGTACAGCATTGCTAAAACAAAAATGTTCTGCATGGAAGAGTTGTCAGAAGGAAACCTTTTCTACTACCCCCATCACAAAAGCCGGTGTCTGAATTGTGCAAAACGACACTTGGATAATGGAACTAAGTACAGTGGACCAACAAAATAAAAAAAGTACCTGTTGACCACATCCACAAAAGATACATTTGGAGAAAAACAGGTGCGGCACTTGACGAAAAAGAAAAAAGTTGTCAACTGTTAAACATGGGGCTGGGTCTAATCTGGTTTGCAGTTGTGTGGCAGCCACTGGAACAGCAAGTATTGTCTTGGTGGGAAGATGTATGGGTTCAATCAATAATCAAGATATCTTAGAAGACAAAAGTCCCAGAGTCACTGAAGTTATTGAAGCCGAACAGTGGATGGACCATAAAATACTTACAGGAATGGAAGATTAAGGTTTGAGAATGGCCTTCACAGTCTTGAACAGTATTGAAAATCTGTGGTGAGATCTCTAGCAAGCGGAGTATACTGGAAGACTTATAAATATTTCTGAGCTACAATTCTCTAAGGAAGATAGTAAGAATGGAAAGACACATAGCTGGCTGCAAGAAAGATTTGGAACGTTCTACCAAAATAGGTTTTACAAAGTACGGATGGACAGGGTGCCCAAACTATTGCACTTTCCATGTTAAAAAAAAAATTCCATTAATTCAGGAAATACTAATTGTGCATTATGCTGTGCAGAAATGTTGTACACACCACAGAAGTTGTGTTAGCTTCTTTTTATGTAGAGTTTCAGTGAAACGTGCAATTTGACCAGTGGTGTCCAAATTTTGCATACCGCTATACATACATTTTGTCACACTAACCACGGTGCCCCAACATATTCCATTACACTGTGGATTTTGTTCAGGCACATTAGTACCTACCTTCCAATCTAATTTCCGAACAACAGGCAAGCAACCACTAGAGCCAACTTAGTTAGAAGACAATTAACTTATCATCATCATCATCATCACCATTTATTTATATAGCGCCACTGATTCCGCAGCGCTGTACAGAGAACTCATTCACTTCAGTCCCTGCCCCATTGGAGCTTACAGTCTAAATTCCCTAACACACAGACACAGACAGACAGACAGAGAGACTAGGGTCAATTTTGATAGTAACCAATTAACCTACCAGTATGTTTTTGGAGTGTGGGAGGAAACCGGAGCACCCAGAGGAAACCCACGCAAACACAGGGAGAACATACAAACTCCACACAGATAAGGCCATGGTCGGGAATTGAACACATGACCCCAGCGCTGTGAGGCAGAAGTGCTAACCACTGAGCCACAGTGCTGCCCCAGCATTTTGTAGACTTGACACATACCTGTTGCATTGAGCTATAGTGGCACACAAGCTTTAAAATCTGCATTCTGTATCAAGTCGCTGTTCTGTGTGACTCCTGCTGACACCGCGGCGGATCTGGCATTTTTAAAATATATTTTGCATTTATCACAATTGTCACTTGCCATTAATTTCAATTCCCTTTATGCATCTGCTCAAAAAATAATTAGGATTTTATGCTGCAGTAAATATGTGTGTTCATCCATTAGGGCAAAGCAGAAGATTAATTGCATTACAATAGGAATCTAGCGTGGCAAGATTCAGAGCTCCGGTTGTAATGGCAGAACTGCTGCCCACAATACCTTGCTCTGATAAGCTTCAAAAGCGTAAATGGGGAAATAATTGAATCTCTGACAATTATCACCATTCCTGTATCTATGTATATGAGCTGGAAAAGAACGTGTTATTCAGACAATGGTGCCACGTTCCAAACACATTGTTTCCAAATAGTAACAGAATGTATCTGGAAAACGATTTATTCTCCTTTCCATTGTGCAGAAAATGGGTCATTTGATAAGAACACAAAACTTTACAAAGCTTACAAACTTAATTATAATTCTTCTCACATGTTGCATTTCCTTCTTTGGTGTTATAGAATAGCCTGTTTGTCCAGCACTTGTCACCGTGAGTTTTGCAGTAATGGTTACTTAAAACTGTGGCGGAACTACCATTAGTGCCGCAGGTGGGGTGCACCAGGGCCTAGGGAGATAATGGGGCCCTCTGCATGGCAGATGCAAAGGGTCCCGGTTCCCTCTTCCCACAGCACAGTATTTCCATCTCTGAATTAAAGTGTGCACATTACTTGCCCACAGTGAAGGCCATCATTGGAGCTGAATGAGTATTGATGATAATGTTACCATTATTATTTCATTATCATTATCACATTAACACATTATCATTATGATCTAAGTAGGTGCCATGGTTTAAACACACTAAGGGCCTGTTTCATTTAGCAACGGAAGTCATATGTGCCGACTCTGCCGGAATGTTCGGGTGGTTCCCGAATTTCGAGGAGCCTTCACGGGCTTCTGGGAGGAAAGGCCAGGCCTCCAGATCCCGCTTCTCCCAGCCCCACCCCTACTGCCTCATTGCGCAGCATAGCACGGATTGTGATGATGCAAATCCCATTGTCAAGCCCCCCATTTGTCCTTTGCTCAAAAACGAGGTAAGTGTGGCCTTGTATCCTTATAAGTACACCCATGTGGTTATATTTGGGCATTAAATGTTACCTTAATAAGACTCAGTTGTATACTTGGGTAGTAACCCTTTCACTGTCATGTACCACAGCATGGAGAGTTAATTGACTGGAACCAACACATCCGTATGAAAATCTGATCACACCTGGCATACACATTCTCCCTCTCTATTTATTAATAATTGATTTTCTTGTATTGTAACTGATGGAATATTTAAAAGCCTATTCAGTCAATAGCACTATGCCGTTTATTATTCATTAAAGATAAATAAAATGTAATCATCTCAGGCTGAACTGTTTTGTAGGCAGGTTTGGAAAGGGTTCTGTTACTTCCAGACAGAGTGAATTAATGTAAATAGTTGATGTCTGGAGTCCTTGCCCTGTCTGGCTAGCGAGGAGGCATTTTCATTATTGGGTACTTAAAGAACCGCATTATTAATAGACGGCATTGAGTCAAAGTGCCTGGTTTCAATCAGAACATCGGCCGCTAGGGGGTAAATATACTCCTGTGTGAAAAACAATCGTAACACAAGGTCCATTGAGTCACATCTCCTCTTAATCACTTTCTAATTGTGTTTTCTTAAGACATAACAATAAGGAATATTCAGCATTATTGCTCAAAGGTGCAAATCTGCTCTAAAACAATGACAATTAATTAGCAATTAACGTCGATCTGTCTAGTGCAAGCTAGAAAATAATAATAATGTACGCTGGGAAGTTACCGGGTTTATGTGGCTCAATTATACCCACTTAATGCTGGCTGGCCACCCAGGAGTGCCTTACTATGCCAGGGAAGCATACCCAGTACCTTCTAGTGTTCCTATAGTCACTTAGGCAAATGCAGTCAGAAAAGTACAACAATACATTTATTGTAATAAAAACAACACTAGCATAGCATATATAAAAATTAAATAAATGTCAGGCAGGTTCACCAAATTATCTGTCCCTTACCCCACTAGCTTAGGGAGATAGTCACCTGGATGTCCTGACTAGCAGAATCCAGGACCCATGGAGTTCTTCTGAGCTGCAGATGTACCAGCAGTAGCCTAGACCTCAACACTGGAGGTCTTCCCAGGATCAAATCACCAAAAGACACCCCCAGCATCCCTGGCTCTCCCTCTTTCTCTCTCCCCTCCAGATTTCCCCCCGCTCCATGGGTGGCCTTAGATAATGGCCTCCTCTTAGAGTGGCTGTCTATTAAGAGGGGCTGTTACAGGGCTGTCCCTTCTCATCCCATTACTTCTTTTGGTCCCTTGTTGAGTTGGTTCCCAGGTGTGTTGTGGAATACAATCTGAGACAAGGGGGACATAGACAGGCTAATTAAAGGGCAAGGCCAAGATGATTAAATGACATTCCCAGTATTAACCCTTTACAAACGTTTTCAGCCAGAACTTGCTTCCAGCTGATCAGGACTTCCTGTAGAGAAAGGATGGGGAGAATTAATGGAGCTACACCCCCCTCACCTGTATCCTGGACCCCACCCGATCCTTACACATAACCCACCTGGCTTCAATTGGAGAACAATGCATAATGGCATCACTGCAATAACAACAAATACACTTTTACGATGGGAAACATAGAATGAAGAAGTCTCCTATAGAGACATGGCTACAATGTCCCCTTATCCACGTGTAATTAGACACTCTGGTGAGAGGTGGCAGAGAATTTTTGCTTTTCAGGTAGGAAAGGGCTGTGCGCCCTCCTGCAAAGCAGCAAATACCCTGTGAATGGGCCTTATCACCCTGTATCACATTTAAATAATCCTGTCCAAAAAACTGCAAGTTTGTCCCTGCACTTAAATTAAAAACTAAGCACAAATATCTGCATTTGGCAAGGAATGCTCCATCCTGGCCCACAAATCCATTCACTTCCCTATAAAACTGGGTGCAAATGCACAAAATTGGTGCATGTCTTACAAAAAAACACATTTAAGGCCTGAACACAAAGTCAACGCAACTTGCAGTTTTTGAAAGCGTATGGAAAATACAACTGTATTCACGAACAAGCGGATCTGAATAAACGTTTCCATTAGAACACACTTATAAACACGATCTGGCTCTATTTTACTTGCCATATATGCAGACAGATAGGACAGCCTGCAGGATAAGCACACTGCATATGTGCTATAGAGTTACATCAGAACGCATGAACATTTTTTTACATACATTAACACATGTTAATACCACAAACATTAATATAAATACATGTAAAATTTAGTTATAATTTTTTTTACGTGAAATACATTTTTCTGTATGCTCTTAATGTGTATATAAATTTCACATTCTGGCATGCATACATGTCAGTTGTCAGTGTCAGTCAGCACTTACACCCTACCTGTAGCTGGAACAAGTGATATAGCTAAAATACGCACAAGTTAGAGCTTGAATCAGACAGATGTGCCTGCACTCGACCTTGGTACGCCCTTACTGTACATTACCTACGTTAGTCCTCCCTTCCCGTCCCTGCTACGCCCTTCAAATCGTAGGCCATAGGCAAACCGAGGGGGGCTTTCCTAGTGCCTGGAAACCCCCCTCCAACCCTGGGGCACTGTATAGTTGAGGTGGCTGGACCCTGCTCCCGCTTCACACATCTCTGCTAAAAAAAGGAAGAGCTGCGTGTACCTAACAGTAGTCCACGCAGCATTGCCCATGTATATTATGGGAATAGGAAGAGTTGGAGAGCAGCCTAGCACTGGCTAAAATTATAGCCACACCCCCGTGCATGCTGGCCACGCCCACGGGTGGCGTGGTGTGGAAACCACCCTCTGCAAATCCTGTGTTTGACCCTGTAGGCAGTCCAAAGTGTCATTTGCCTGCAGACATGAATTGGATGCAGTTATGTTCACTGGAGTAAGTTTCGTTATTGTGAATGCACAGAGAGATTTTACGCAAGGTACTGCACGCAATTGGACTTACATTCCTAGTGTGGCAATGGGAGTGGTTTTCCACAGGCCTCTAATAGTGGAATTAGCTATGGTGCTAACTGTCTGCAGGTAAAAGGCTGCAGACCAAGTTATATACAGGTGTAGTACTGTGCTTAAGTTCAGTAATGTACAGGTCAGAGACATGTGGTAAAGTAAATGTAAAAAAGTGATTTACTTGCATGCTTTAACGTGTCTGTATCCACAGCTAGCAGCAGGGCTGATAGGGGTGGCTGTGCTGATTAGGCATTGCAGAACACCTGAGGAGCCATCCTTTAAAGACAAGGTGGGAGTGTCGCCTGTCAGTCATCCAAGCCTGTGGGAGGAGACATGTGTATTTAAACCTGGAGTTGTGCTCTAGTCAGGGGTGACTGACGCTGAACCAGTTGGCCAGTCAGTAGGGAGCTGTACTGTGTCTAGTTAGTGTTTAGGGTCACCAGGAGGTGCGGGCGAAAGGTATTTGCTTGCTGGTGCCATCCTGACGGAAGTTGTGCAATTTATTGTGATGAAAACAATAAATATATTTGATTTATAAAAGAAGTTTCATGTTGCTGATATCTACTGGGTATTCTTGCAACAGAAGGTGACAAAAGTGCCATGAGAAGGGTGCGGTTTTGTTACAAGGGGTGTCAGGAGTGGGATCGCTGAGGACAGCCAACGCACAGCTGTCCACCCAACCTCCAGACGCAAAAGGTGGTGAGTGGGCAATGATTGAAGACTGCTATCACACCTTAATCTGTATTTGCTGTCAGTTGCAGTGAAGAGATTGCTATTGCTGAGGAAGCAATTTTTTTTTGTCTGTGGAGAGACAGAAGCAATATTACTGTGAACTATTCAGCATTTGTTTTGCAAAAGGAAAGCAAAGTTTTTTTTGTATAAAATGGCTGAGCATTGTAGTGCCATACCTTGTTTATTCACTGAGCTGTGAGTTGGGTGTGGTCCACAAGTCTGCTGTTTTGCCTATGCATTGAAGCTGCTGTTTTACCTGTGTGGGAGACTAAAGCACCTGTTTCACTAATTACCTGTGGAAGTGCTGGACATATGTGAAGCTTAACATTTGAAAGCTGCTAGTACAAAATTGTCTTTACTCCTTAGGATGGGCAAGAAAAATAACAAAATATCTCAGAAGGAAAGTGTGCAAACAAGTGTGCCTGAGGTACATTCTCAACAGGAAAACATGGAAAATCAGAGGAGAATCTCATGCTCTCTGCACAACCCAAGTGTTACCTGTGTCAGAACATGTGACCAGGGAAGAGTATGATTCTTTAGAGAAAATGTTTATTGAGGAAAACGGCTGTCTTGTAAAATAAGTGTGGAATTTAAAGCAGCAGAGAGAGCAAGAAAATGTGATTTTTGAATCTGTGGAAAATGAATTGCATGCATTGCAAAAAGTGTGTGAAGAAAGACAAAAATCAGAGAAAGCTCTTAATGAAAAAGTAGCAGAGAAAGACAGAGAAATTGCTGCTTTAGAACAGAAGCTTGTCTTGGCTCAGCAAGAGGTATTCTTAGCCAGAGAGTCTGCAAAAGAGCTTGAGGAGTGCAAGTTGGATAAGATTGTACTTGATGAACAGCATGAAAAGCTGGAACAGTTGCTCCAAGAAGAGAAAACTCTGTCTTCTAGGTATGCTGAGGAACGTGACCAAGCAGTGGCCTTGACATCCAATCAGAGGAGTTTGGTGAACACCAAGGATGAGAGCGTCCAAGTGGGTAAACCCAAAATCAAGGGCCTAAAGGGGAACCCTGCTGCTAATTTAGGTCAAGCTGTAAGTGTACCTGACAATAGGGGCTTCAGTTGTGGAGAACTTGGTAACTATAAAGCCAGGTGCACTAGTCGCCAAAATCTAGTGGACTGTTCGGTTGGCCAAGCTGGGCCTGTCTTTTCTCGATGCTGTTGCCAGAGTTTCACTAGCGTTGGATCACCTTTATTTAAAGTGACAATGCATTTGAACAACAAGATTGTACATGCAGTCGTGGACTCTGGGAGTGACATTACGCTGGTTTCCAATTCTGTCCTAGCTGGGGCCAAGATCTCGTGGTTGCCCAAAATGAATGTGCGCTGCACACATAGTGTAGTCAAGAGATTAAAAGGAACTCTTTTGGCCATTAGTCTGAAAGGCCAAACTGTGAAGGTAGTGGCTGCTATAGCGCCCAAGCTGCCGTATTCAATTGTTCTGGGGCGAGATTTCCCACTCTATAAACAGGTCCTCGGTGAGCAAATCTGTCTGGACATGCCGGCAATTGATTCACTGGTCGAAAGCCCGGTCTTAAAGGATCTGCTAAAAACACCACAACGTCTGAACCTCAATCACTGGGAGCAGCCAAGCCGGAGTACTTTTGTGGGGGTCACAGCAGAACTTTCACAGGCAACTGGACAAATGGAATCAGCATTGGCGGGTGACAACTCAGATGTGCCCACCTTACCTGTTGGTGGCAATATAGACTGGTCTGAATATCCCGAATTGTTATCTGTGCCAAACCTTCCACCTCAACAGAAAAATGATGTAGCTTTAAAGCATATCTTTAATTTGGCTAGTAATGTTGGGAATATAAGAAAGCCTGTCAATTCGACAGACTGCGTGCCATCGTATATTGTTAAAAATGTGTTGTTTCATGTGACTACTGTTAAAGGGAGAAAAGTAGAACAGTTGGTAGTTCCCCAAAACCATGTACCCTTAGTGCTAGAAGCTGCACACACGCAGGAGATTGGCAGACACTTAGGGGAAGGTAAAATGAGGGAGAAAGTTCTATGCAGATATTACTGGCCCGGAGTTTATGTGGCAGTAAAAAGGTTTTGTAGGGCTTGTCCGGAATGCCAGAAGGCCTATCCCGCTGTAACAGTACAACCACAATCAGAAGGAGCTCATAGACGTCCTATTAAGAAAATAAGGGGTTATGAGTGGAGAAAGAGACAGGATTGGCTGTTTCAGAACAGGGTTCTCAGGTGTCAAGAAGAGAAGGTCCCAATGAGTGCACTTGTGGGTGGGATTGTGAGGACATTTAAAGACACAATAAAACCTTCCTTGACTCAGGCTATAAAATGTCAGGTGGACAAGATGGTCGCAGAGGCTCTCTTCCATAGAGATGCGCTCCTCGCGAGGTCCGCGCCACCTTACATTATGACGCTAAGGGAAGGGATATGTGGAAATGGGAGTTGTTTGCCACAGGCCTCTAATAGTGGAATTAGCTATGGTGCTAACTGTCTGCAGGTAAAAGGCTGCAGACCAAGTTATATACAGGTGTAGCACTGTGCTTAAGTTCAGTAATGTACAGGTCAGAGACATGTGGTAAAGTAAATGTAAAAAAGTGATTTACTTGCATGCTTTAACGTGTCTGTATCCACAGCTAGCAGCAGGGCTGATAGGGGTAGCTGTGCTGATCAGGCATTACAGAACACCTGAGGAGCCATCCTTTAAAGACAAGGTGGGAGTGTCGCCTGTCAGTCATCCAAGCCTGTGGGAGGAGACCTGTGTATATAACCTGGAGTTGTGCTCTAGTCAGGGGTGACTGACGCTGAACCAGTTGGCCAGTCAGTAGGGAGCTGTACTGTGTCTAGTTAGTGTTTAGGGCCATCAGGAGGTGCAGGCAAAGGTAGTTGCTTGCTGGTGTCATCCTGACGGAAGTTGTGCAATTTATTGTGATGAAAACAATAAATATATTTGATTTTTAAAAGAAGTTTTCGTGTTGCTGATGTCTACTAGGTATTCTTGCAACAGAAGGTGACAAAAGTGCCAAGAGAAGGGTGCGGTTTTGTTACACTAGATAAACCCAGCCCTTAAATTTAACTTAATGAAAGACACTGGATTGGTTGTTGTGGTTTTAGTGCAGATTTATACCTTTGAGCAATATTTGCAAATATTCCTCATTATGATGTAACTCAATAAAACAATAAAATTTAAATGCAACACTCAGAACATTCAGTATAAGATTATTACACTTCCTTAAGGTGAGAATTAGTGAAAAGAATATTAATGCATTGCGATCATTTCTTTGCGCCCCCTCTATAGATAGTCGTCTATCTGGCCAAGCATGATTCCTGTGATTATTTTTTATACCACTCCTAGGCTTTTGTTTGTTAGTTAGCTTGTTTTGTTTGTTCTTGTCTATCAAGGAAACATGAAAAGTGCTGCTATGTCAATCCAGACCAGATATGAGGTACACAGACTTTCAGGAAAACATAAACTGTTCCACTACAGGAAATATTATGCAGGAAATTCACTGCTGACATATTTGTTGTTTTTATCGCTTGTCAGCGACCAATTAGGATTGTTTTATTTCAAAAAAACATCTACTCTGAGAGAAGGTTATAAGTCATGTTTCTCAATCGATAACCCAGGGAAAAAAGTTCCAAATCCAGTGAAATATACTAAATAGGACAATAGTTTAGATTGTATTTAGTACGGAACAAGCATATAATATAAAAAATATATAAAACGAAAAGCACAGTGGGTATGACTCGCATATATGTATGACATAAATGTACGCAAATTAGAGGGTACTGGAATTTACAAGCATCTAGAAACATCATTTGGAATGTGATAAATAAAAGTGTAGAATTGATATACTATGGGCGTACTACTGTAAAACCTTACTAGACCTATCCATAAAACAGAATATCACATATGGTTCATTATTTATGGCCAGGATGTATGACACACAGATATTTTTTTTAAAACAGCTCAATGACTCCCCTTTAACACCTCTCCTGGCTGGTGGCATTATGATGAGCCCCCTTATAGGTCTCCAGTCACGAATTGACACTATTTATGGCACTTTATCCCGTTAACGAACAATTTAAGGTGTCAGTGTGGGCGTTACCTAATGTCTTCACATCTTACGCATCAATTAAACTGACAAGCTTTAAACTACCACACACTATAAATCAGATCAAAACATCACAGAGCTGTCATACTTCTAAGGAGTAAAAGTAACTTCGGGATGACACAGACTTCACAGGGATTAATATATATGATCCTAGTTCATCTAGTCATCCCTTGTGGATGAGGACCATGATACAAGTTGATGGTTGTGTAACAACTGTCAACAGTGTTACCCAACTGGACAATAACATTCCTGTATTTCTGCATGTAAGATGCCCTTCTTACTCTCTAATCTTATACTCTGGGGTTTATAGGTTAATAGATATTGAAGAGCAGACCCTGGTTAAGACTCAGCTTGGCTCTAAGCAACATATTGGTGTGGGGCCCCATTCCCTCCCTCCGTTTGTAAAAAAATAAGGAACACATAAAAATGGGTCAGAGTAATCCGTGACCTCAGTACCCACTGGACGCTAGGCTGAAGCTTAGGTTTACAAAACAAAATAACAGTTGTCAGTGCTTATCCTTCACACTGCATATCTGTGTGTATCTAGCAAAATGAAAACATGAGCTATTAGTTCATATTTTGATCAAAACATTTAAGCCTGCATCCCAGCGTCAAGGGCACCTCAGTATATGCAGGTCCTACACTGACCTATATGCTTTAAACAATATTAAAATGCAGTTAAAATCAGATGCACTTACCACCCAGGTATAGGGGTTTACATCTAGCAAGGGCTGGCCTGTGAGCCACACCCAAATGTGCCTTAAATAGGCTTGATGGACAGCTGCTATGACAATAAGGCAATATTTTGCAACAAGACAAATGGTACCAGCTGCGTGGCATATACAATTTGGGATATAACAAGCGCAGGCTTATTACCAAGTAGCTGGTACCATATATAATATGGGATATACCGAGCGCGAGCTTGATTTTTCTGTGGTTTTCAAGCTTAGGTTGCCTAAAGGGTGATCCGGCTCTGTTGAAATGGAAAATTAAAAATGAAAACAAAAATATTAGAATCAAATTCGGTATACATGACATGATGGGTATTGTAGTGCTCTAAGGTCCGCTGAGACAGATATTGTACATGTTTAGGTGCTCTGACTCAACACCAGGGGCAGGCTGGGCTTGGAGGCAGGGGGGCATCTGCGCCCCGGACCGGTCCCATAGTGGGCTACCTTAGGTTGGGTCACACTGGGCCACTTGCATTTTTTTTCAATTAAAATGTTCCTAATAGGCTGCTGAGTGAAGTCTTGGCTCCCCGGGCTAAAATTTGCCAGCCCTGCCCTGCTCATCGCTAATGTGTCCCTGGAAACATTTTAAAAATGCTGGCAACTTTGGCCTCAGCACACACTGCATCCCATCTTACATATTAAAAAGAACTGAAATTCCATAGGAAACACTGGTTCAGTATAATGAAAGTGTTCATCAACTGTAGAACTTTTGTACTGAAACACTTTTGTGTGATAGGGAATCAGTATGTCACATTTCACATTTTTTTCTGGGCAAAACAAAAATGATTGGGCAATTCCACGTGTGTGAGAATATTTTGCTGAGCGGGTCCGGCACCTGCCCCCTGGGAACTTTAGGCATCCACTGCCTACAGAGCCGCAACATAAAATTTTGGCGCCTAGGACGAGGTGGAAAACTGAACGTATCCTGCTGTGTTCTGTGTAGCAGAGCAGAGCTGACCTAGACCCGTATTGATCATTGCACGTATCTTCAGTTCCGTTCCTTGGTGCGTCTGTCCGAATTCTGTGCGTTTTAAAATGAACGCACGATGCGTTCAGTATGCGCGCCTTGATGAATCAGGCCCATTATGTCACCCAGTTGTGCTTTAGCGGTATCCTAAACTTGGCAGATGCCTAGGTTTGCCCTAGTGGTAGCGCTGGACCTGTTGCTGGGCAGTTTGGGGAGTTTCACTCTACTCTACTAAGTGTCACACAAACATTTATGCACATCACATTATTTCAGCCACAACAATGTCGTCTTCACAGCTATGAAGTGCTCAGTTGCTCCCATGTGATCCCAGCGATTATATATACATTGCGAAAGCATGTGAATTCAAAACGTATTTAATTTTTAATGCGAAAAAGCTTGTCTTCTCTTGCTGTCTGTCACAATGAGTGTACAACGCTGTATGCTGTAGTCCACCTGTGTCTCCTCTTCTCAAGACCTACAGCTGCCCTCTGGGGGCTTCCTGACTTTGGGGTGACTTATTTCCTGGGCAGTGACAGTGACAATCATCTCTCGGGTAGTGAGCTGTGAGCCTGTAATGTCATTACAGGAACGAGCCAGTAAGAGGCTGAAGGTGTCATAGCAATCTAGATGTAAATGCAACCAATGGTGCAAATCTGCACCTAGGCAAGCTATGTTTTCATGTATGGGGTGCAAATTTAGTGTTTTATTTTGCACACTGGGAAATTGCTGCCTGCTCCTGCATGTAGCACTCAAATACTGGACAGCTTTATAGTTAGACTACAATTTAGAGTTAAGCAAAGATATGTCCCCCCAACTCTAAATCTGTCAACACATTTTTATCCCTCTTTGCAGCGCAATATAGTTTTGCATTTAATTGGTCTATCAACTTGCCTCAATTATATTATCCTATCACTTTTTTATGCCATGATCTGTATTTATGTATCTTTAGCTATATATGTGAGAGGATATGTATGCCCCTAATCACAGACTGGTATAAAATACATGTGGGACAATATAGTGTT